>NC_044050.1:2966849-3266849 GCF_902167405.1 Gadus morhua | reverse complement strand
ACACAAATACAAACAAGAACACAACACGAATAAGAATAGCCAATACGCCCCTCCTCTCTGGAGGGGCGTCCATCTTTAGGCTCAGGAGGTATACCCATATAGTGGTCACTCTTCATGGAGACACAGCTGGGTCCAGGGGAGTCTGCTCTCTGCTGCTGCTCTGGGCTTTAACACAAACACACCCACACACACACACACACACACACACACACACACACACACACACACACAGCTGTTACTCAGACTAATGATGGAGTCATCACTGCTGAGCTCTGAGGTGGACAACAGTCACAGACAGAGAGATGCTCTTCTTACCTCTTAGCTTTTGCTCCGGCGGCCATGTTCCCTGACAGAGTGTTTTAGAGGTAGAACCCCATCCTCTCTCTCCTCATCCATAGTAGACTGGAGACCTGGACACAAACACAACTCCTTCTAAACTTTAGCTGTTTATTGAGAGAGAAGATCATTGTGACTGCGTCACACTAAAGCATTATGGACGTCATAGAACATAAATATGAACCCCATGATATAACCACACTGCCCTCACTACAGTACAGATGTGTACAGCAGATGCAAACTGAGAGATGAGAATTAAACACCTTGGAGACTGTAACAGTTCTTAAACTACAACCAAAAAGAAGATGCAATAGCCTTGAAAATTCATCGTGGTATAATTTAGGGCTGAACGATTAATCGAAATCCCAATGTAATAGAATTGCGGTATGCAAATCGCAAAGTCTGCGATTAAACAAAAAAAAAGTGGTTTGTTACCGTTACTGACTGGAAATCAGTACGATTCATTCATTTTATTTTATTTTACAATTCAATAGTTAAATAAAGAAGTTTATAATATAAATTAATCTCAACACATCGGCCTGGCCTAAAGGAAAGAGCAGTTTTTATGTTGACTGCTTCCAATGTTGTGTTGGTCATATACTAACGAATTTATTTATTTATTATTGAATAATACACATTGGGACCTAATAAATTATAAAAATCGCACATTAAATCGCAATCGAAATATTGGTCAAAAATAACTATTGAACAATTTCTCCACTGGAACAAAGTCTGAGTTCTGTCACTTCACACTTCACAGATCTCATAGACCGTAAATCTACTGGTGAAGCTCAACACATCGATATGGTATCCTCGTATGACCAACGAGTCTCTGGCCGTTTCTCAATTCGCGTACTTGTGCGTGCTCGTGTGGCTCGTGGACTCGTGAAACGTCATCAGTCGTTGCCCGAGCACTGTTCCAATTCGAAGCACGCATCAAGCGAGTACTGTCGGTAAAACCCGGAAGTGTTCTTGATGCGTGCTCGATCTCGCCGTTTCACCAAAGCCGTTTCTCAATTCCTAGCACGCGTACTACGGACTCGATGACTTGCAAGCACGTACTTGGCAAGTCCGTACCTCAAGCACAGACTTGCGAGCACGCGAGTACGTACCTGCAATTGGAACAGCAGCGGACTCGATGACATCACCACCTCTGCTCGTCCGTTAACTGTGCTACGGCCTCATTTAGGCATATAGGCCTACTACTACTGAACAATATAAACAAATGATATAAAACAAAATCCCAGCCTCTTTCATTTTCAAATAGTATGTAAATATTGTGAATGAATAAAAAATGAAAAGATATGCGTGTCCTGTCATGTGTATAAGCTATACACACACGACTTTATATATATATATTTATATATTATTATTATTATATTACATAAATATATATATAAGTTAAGAGTAACTTAAGCTACAGTTGTGCGTCTTCTCCATATTGTCCGCCATCGTACTGCTGCGAGTGCGAAATGCATCCTGGGATTTATAGCGATTGCAAGCACACACGAGCCACCTCTGATGCATGCTCGGTGAAACGGCGAGATCGAGCACGCATCAAGAAAACTTCCGGGTTTTACGACAGTACTCGCTTGATGCGTGCTTCGAATTGGAACAGTGCTCGGGCAACGACTGATGACGTTTCACGAGTCCACGAGCACACGAGCACGCACAAGTACATATTTATATAATATAATAATAATAATATAAGATAATATATAAATATATATAAAGTAGTGTGTGTATAGCTTATACACATGACAGGACACGCATATCTTTTCAATTTTTATTCATTCAGAATATTTACATACTATTTGAAAATGAAAGATGCCACCTCTGGGTGTTGAGGGGCTGTCATGGTTGACACGCCTATTCAACATCGCGTGGGAGTCGGGTACAGTGCCAAAGGAGTGGCAAACCGGGGTGGTGGTTCCCCTGTTCAAAAAGGGGGACCAGAGAGTGTGTGCCAATTACCGGGGTATCACACTTCTCAGCCTCCCTGGTAAAGTCTACTCCAAGGTGCTGGAAAGGAGGGTTCGGCCGATCGTCGAACCTCAGATTGAAGAGGAACAATGCGGTTTTCGCCCCGGAGGTGGAACTACGGACCAGCTCTTCACTCTCGCAAGGATCCTGGAGGGGGCCTGGGAGTATGCCCTTCCGGTCTACATGTGTTTTGTGGATCTGGAGAAGGCGTATGACCGGGTCCCCCGGGAGAAACTGTGGGAGGTGCTGCGGCAGTATGGGGTAAGGGGGTCTATCCTCAGGGCCATCCAATCTTTGTACTCCCAAAGCGAGAGCTGTGTTCGTGTTCTCGGCAGCCAGTCAGTTTCGTTCTCAGTGGGTGCTGGTCTCCGCCAGGGCTGCGCCTTGTCACCAATCCTGTTTGTGATATACATGGACAGGATATCAAGGCGTAGTCGTGGTGGGGAGGGGTTGCAGTTCGGTGGTCTGAGGATCTCGTCACTGCTTTTTGCAGATGATGTGGTCCTCATTGGATCATCGGCCTGTGACCTTCAGCACTCACTGGATAGGCTGGCGGCCGAGTGTGAAGCGGCTGGGATGAGGATCAGCACCGCTAAATCTGAGGCCATGACTCTTAGCAGGAAACCGGGTGGATTGCTTACTCCGGGTAGGAAATGAGTCCTTAGCCCAAGTGAAGGAGTTCAAGTACCTCGGGGTCTCGTTCGCGAGTGAGGGTACTATGGAGCGTGAGATTGGCCGGAGAATCGGAGCAGCGGGGGCGGTATTGCGTTCGCTTTACCGCACCGTTGTAACGAAAAGAGAGCTGAGCCGCAAGGCAAAGCTCTCGATCTACCGGTCGATCTTCGTTCCTATCCTCACCTATGGTCATGAGGGCTGGGTGATGACCGAAAGGACGAGATCGCGGGTACAAGCGGCCGAGATGAGTTTTCTCAGAAGGGTGGCTGGCGTCTCACTTAGGGATAGGGTGAGAAGCTCAGCCATCCGTGAGGAACTCGGATTAGAGCCGCTGCTCCTTTACTTAGAAAGGAGTCAGCTGAGGTGGTTCGGGCATCTGGTAAGGATGCCCACTGGGCGCCTTCCTTGGGAGGTGTTTCAGGCACGTCCAGTGGGGAGGAGACCTCGGGGAAGACCCAGGACTAGGTGGAGAGATTATATCTCAACACTGGCCTGGGAACGCCTCAGGATCCCCCGTCAGAGCTGGTCAATGTGGCCGGGAAAGGGAAGTTTGGGGCCCCCTGCTTGAGCTGCTCCCCCCCGCGACCCGACCCCGGATAAGCGGATGACGATGAGGATGAGGATGAAAATGAAAGAGGCTGGGATTTTTTTTATAACATTTGTTTATATTGTTCAGTAGTATATGTCTAAATGAGGCCGTAGCACAGTTAACGGACGAGCAGAGGTGGTGACGTAATCGAGTCCGCTGCTGTTCCAATCGCAGGTACGTACTCGCGTGCTCGCAAGTATGTGCTTGAAGTACAGACTTGCCAAGTACGTGCTTGCAAGTCATCGAGTCCGTAGTACGCGTGCTAGGAATTGAGAAACGGCCTCTCTCTCGCTCTATGGCTCCAGCTGTGGTTTACGCCATAGGAATCGAGTCTAGACCCACATCTATTAAACTGTAGATCCCCAGTCGCTAGCCTGGCTCCGCCCGTCTAAGTACTCCCGCTCAATTTGAATTTCCCTTCAGTGTTACAAATGAAATGTGTACGAGAGTCTGGTAGGACCAGGCTACAGTCACTACGCACACATATTTAACTTAAATATCAGCACATTAAAATGACTTGTGTCCTTCTGTCCTTCTTTTCATTTGGAGTAGCATCAAGACAAACGAATCACTTGAATATTGAACGCATGCAGTGTTCAATTTACCACACGGGTCAGAAAAGCAGTGAAACATGAACTAACGTTGTATTCTCTAGTAAACTCATTTTTATATACCAATACCAGTAACCTAAAGACAATATAAACGGTAGTAAACTGGTTGATCATTATTATATACCAGTAACCTAAAGACAATATAAACGGTAGTAAACTGGTTGATCATTATTATATACCAGTAACCTAAAGACAATATAACGGTAGTAAACTGGTTGTTGATCATTATATTCCAGCAACCCACAGACGATATAAACGCTATAGTCAACTGTCGCCCTACCTTACCTTATCTACTCGGGTTAAAATGCGTCCCTACGGTATAAAGTTATAAAAGTATGAATGTAAGGGAAGAAACGGAGGTTAAAGTGTTCATAAAACAAGTTAATCAGGTGAAAGGTTTAAAAAGCGGAGGAAGGGCTGATCGCTACGACGGACAGTTAGACGAGTTCAAGGAGCCGCGCCTCTCAGTGAGTGTCACGTGTTTTCGGGGAAAAGGAAGGCGCGCATACACACACACACACACACACACACACACACCACACACACACACACACACACACACACACACACACACACACACACACACACACACACACACACACACACAAACACACACAATGGCTGAGTATAAGTTCACAGGAAACTGGCCTCAGTATGTGCATAAGTAGACATGATACTGGCTCAGTATGAGTATAAGTAGACATGATACTGGCTCAGTATGAGTATAAGTACACAGGATACTGGCTCAGTATGAGTTATAAGTACACAGGATACTGGCTCAGTATGAGTCAATCATTATTATATACCAGTAACCCAAAGACAATATAAACGGTAGTAAACTGGTTGATCATTATTATATACCAGTAACCTAAAGACAATATAAACGGTAGTAAACTGGTTGATCATTATTATATACCAGTAACCTAAATACAATATAAACGGTAGTAAAACTGGTTGATCATTATTATATACCAGTAACCTAAAGACAATATAAACGGTAGTAAATTGGCTGTTCATTATTATATACCAGTAACCTTAAGACAATATAAACGGCGGCCTACCTTATCTACCTACTATCTTATCTTATTATCTACCTTACCGCCCAGTTTCTCCGTCCTCGACAGGGGTCTCAACCTTCGTCCCCTCTAAGGGCACCGACTCCCGTGATGCTCTTCACCAAGTCCGCTCCGACCTACAAGAGTATCACAGGAGGGTGAGACTCGCGGTCCATTTTGAGAACCACCCGCCCCCTTTTATGCCCAAATCCGATTGGGTTCCGCCGAGAGCAACATCTCCTTCGAGCTAGCCCTTATGATCGACTCGGACCTCGCTTTCTTCCGGGAGTCGTTCAAGATCCGCGAGCCACGTGACAACCTCGACCCGGAGGAGACCGAGGGCCCTCGTCCAACTTGCGCAACAACCGCAACATCGTTATAAAACCCGCGGACAAGGGCAGCGCCGTAGTCCTCCTGGACAGGGAGCAATATCTGTGGGAGGGCTACAGGCAGCTCAACGGACACGCGCTATTACGCCAAACTAGATCGCCCCGTGTACGTGGAACACCGTGCCGATCGTCGCGCAGATCGTGGGTTCCCTCCTGCGTCGTAAGTTCATCACGTATAAACAACGGGATTACCTCGTCGGCGAATCGGAGCCCAGGCCGCGGCTGTTTCTATATGCTCCCCAAAAATACATAAGGACCCCGCGGCGTGGAGCAGGCCCTTTGAGGTCCCGCCCGGTTCGCCAGCGATCGTTTCCGACTGCAGTAGTGAGACCTATCACACTGGCCGAGTACATCGATCGTTACCTCTATCTGCTCTCGTTACGCGAGCTACGTGAAGGACACTTATGACTTTGCACAAAAGGTCAAATGTCTTCGGGTGCCAGCTCAGTCTCTCCTATTTACGATGGACGTCGACAGTCCTTTACACGAATATCGCATAGCCGGGGGCATGCGCGCCGTTCAGGGAAGTCTTCCGGCTTCACCCGGATGCCCCGCGACCTGACGCCGAACTCCTGCGCTTGCTCGAGATCAACCTCAGTAAAAACGATTTCGTTTTTAACGGGGAGTTCTTCCTGCAGATTAAAGGCACGGCCATGGGGAAAAAGTTTGCGCCGTCCTACGCAAACATTTTCATGGCCCAGTGGGAGGCCTCGGCGCTCGCGTCCTGCCGTAAACGACCCCTTTGCTATTTATGTTACCTGGACGACGTCTGGGGCGTCTGGCCCCACTCGCGTTCAGAGTTCGATGATTTCCTCGCCGTCCTCAACGCACACAATCCCTCGATCACGTTGAAATCCTGCACGAGCGCGTCGTCGGTCGACTTCCTTGACACTACCACCTTTAAGGGCCCCGACTTTGCGACCACGCTCACGCTGGACGTCAAGGTTTTCTTTAAACCGACGGACACGCACGCCCTGCTGCATGCGTCAAGCTTTCATCCGAAGCACACCTTCGCGGGGCTCCTCAAATCCCAACTGCTTCGCTTCTCGCGCATATGCTCCAGACAGTCGGACTTCATGGCGGCCGTCAAGACGCTCTTCGCCGCGCTGGCGCCGAGAGGCTACTCGCGGTCCGCTCGCCGTGCCGCCCTCAAGACCTATAAGGTCACCAGACCACCCCTCGTCGGCCCCCGTCTGCCGCTCATCACTACGCACTCGACGTCGTCCGCGTTCCTGGCGCGCCGTGTCAACATTTTAAGTGGTTCCAAGATGTCATCGCGTTCTAGCCCAGACACGGGATCATCGCGGCGTACAGAAAAACCCGCATCCTCAGGGACCTGCTCGTTAGGGCCAAACTGCCACCTCGGACCGAGCCCGGGTCCAACAGACGCTCAGAGTTTTACCTCTACCGCCCCTGGGCTCGGAACCCACGCACCGGCGCCGTGTTCGCCACCCAGAGGCACTCCGGCCCCGCCACGTCCAACTGCGTGTACCTTATCCGCTGCCTCACCTGCGGCGTGCAGTACGTGGGTGAGACCGGCAACACCCTCTTGACGCGCTTCACGCAGCACAGATACAATGTCCGGCACGGCAAAGACACTCACCTCCCTCTGGTAGAACACTTTGTGCTCCATGGCTGGGCTGCCCTGTCGGCCACCGTACTCCAATCCAATCCTGGCTGGTCACTTGCTATGCGGCGATGATGGCCTGTGCACCCGACGTCGCCGCCAATGATTCTAACCCTAACCCTAACCCTTTTTTCCAATTATATAGTAATAAATTTATATATATATATATATATATATATATATATATATATAATATATATATATATAAACTTATACAAATGAAATAAGTGGTATGGGGGATGATGTGCCAGTGCACCCAGAGTCATTGACTAACAAAAGCTGAATCATGTGCAAAACCTAACCTTGCCAGTCACCATCATCTCCCTTATCCTCCTATGCGAAAAGAAAAAGATCATGAAAAAAACATAAAAATACAAAAACAACCAAAAAAACGTACTTCTTAACCATTCTTCTTTTTAACCTTCTTTTTAACCAGCTTTTATCTACACAGCTATGCCTCTTGCCCGTGTTCTGCTGAATTCGGGCCTTCTCACCTGTCCTTCCTCCCACCACAGACAGATTTGGAATCATTTTTTTAATTTTTTCATTCCTTTTATTCCTTTTTTACAAAAAAACATTGAATGATCCTTTGAAAAATAACTCTTTTATTTCTTTATATTAACCCCCCCCCCCCCCCCTCTTTCTAGTATGGAGGCACATACGGGGGAGGTCCTGAACATCATTCATTTCCCTCCCCTTTCTTCTCCCCACCACAAGCCACTCCCCCTCATCTTCCCACAGCACCTCCAAAACCAACCACCGGATGGCAGCTTTTAACCCCCACAACCCCATGTAGGGCATTCAGGTCACCTGCCACACCTGTCACACCACTCAACCTTTCACCTGTCACAAACATTTCCTGTCCCCGCCCACCTCTCAGACCTCCCCTAACAAACATTTTATAAAAAGCGACTTTGCCTCCATTACTGCCTCTGAAGAAGTTTTATACAAACGAAACGTCAGGCCTTTTTAGAACCCCCCTCCCTACTTTTTTATTCTTTTATTGATTTTAACCAGTTCTCTCTTTTAAAAGGCACATATCTAGCCATCTGGTTTTTATCTTTTTATCGCTTTCTTTTCATTTATTTGTTTTAGGTGACCATCCTGGCATATATCTTAAGCTGAACAGCACACTCTTGTATCCCTCACCCTATCTACATCCCTGGATTGCTACTTGTCCTGGATTTTTAAGGGGAGGTAAGCGCTTACCTTGGGGTGGGTTTTTTACAAGAAGATCAGGCCCACACTAAAAAGGACATCTTCAGTGCGGCCTCCACCTTGAATCCGACAACATCCTTCCCTGTGAACCAAGGATTTCTAGCCACAGAGCCAATACTAAATCCAAGGCCCCAGAACGGCCTACTGGTTTTCTCTCCATTAGAAAAACAAACTCTAACCTGGACTTATCAGCGGACTCTTCAAAGCCAACCTGCCCTTACCTGTGGTAAGCCGATTTACAGCACTTGGGCCTAATCATACAATTCCTTCCCCTCCACAGATTCCCCCTGCTGGTTCCATTTTTCCATTTAATTTCTTAACCCCTTCCTCCCCCACTTTATTTTCTATTAACTACTTTTATCTTCATTTTTTATTTTTCTTATTTCCCTTGCTGTTCTTTGCTTTTATATTTCCAGGTGGTCACCATGTTCCACGATTCCAATTTTGTTCTTTCATTCCCAACAGACACAGACACCGACACAGATATGGACACACATACACACACTACACATGCACACACAAACGGACGCACACAATCAGATTTACCTCCACTCACTCACATCACCAAAATATATTTTAAAATCATACAATCAGTACACCACCGTAACATCATGACACATGCCATCACTACCAACACTCCCCCAATGGGAATGTACAGACAGGTGAGAAAGCTGGCCCAGTTCATTAAACCTGCATGCCCCAATAAAACCACATCTGATAGGGTCCAGCAGAGCACGGACATCTGGCTTAAGCAAACCTGGTCATTTTAAATGACCATTTTTATTCTGTTTTAAACACCCTCCTCCCTACAGGCTTCCCTTTTGAGGGGGGCGCTTTTGATGTGGCTGCGAGGTGGGCGCGTACACGGTACAGACACCGGCTCCGGCCCACTACCCTCCCCCAGGCCCGCACCCTCCTCACCTCTGCCACCCCTGACCTCTCCTCACCACCTCCCAGATCCCCCAGCCCTCCCACCACCGCCTCAGTTACCCGACCCACCATTCCTCGTACCCAAACCACCCTCCCCAGTTACCATATGAGGAGCCCGCCCCCTGGATTGCCCCCTAGAGCCCCTCGGGTGAGGAGCCCTCTTATTAACACACTGACGCTCCCCCCTAGGACCAAACCTACACCTTTGGCCCACTATGGCTCTGGGGTGGCCCCCCCGGGCCCCCCCGGGGACCGACGGAGACCAGTCGCACCACCTCCGCCTCCTACCTCGCTCATACCCCTTCCCCCATCCTACCACCCTCCCCCCGTCCAACCAGTGGTCTGGGGTGGGGCTCTGCTGGCCCGGAACCCCAACGCCCTTGACACCCTCTCTGTGGTAGACTTCCCAACCCTCATCCCACCAGTTCCAGTAACTCCCCCCCCCTCCCAGGCACCTCCCCCAATCCCAACATTAGACATCTCGGCTGGCAGAGAGGTCCACGTGGAGGCCCAGGTCCTTCATCCGGTCACCCACTCACTTCTTGGTCTGTTGCGCTCACCCTCCGCCAGCCCAGAGACGGCACCACCGGCACCTACAAACACATAGATTCACACACATAATTACAGCCACATAGTTACCCTAGTCTCCCCCTCAATAGAATTAGATAGTAGCCCATCCCCCACTCACTCTGTTCCTCCCCCTCTTATAGATTCCACCAAACAGCGGTCCCCACCACAGAAACGGACTGGTACAGGTACAGCGGAGAGACTAAACGAGGTGGCTAAACATAACAAAATGATGATGGGTCAATGCAAAGGGAAATGTCCCTAAAAGCAATCCCAATCTGAAGCCACCTCAATTAACACAGAGTCTCCTCCGCTGTCCGTCCAGTTCGCGAGCACACCCCCACAGTGCACTTTGGAGCCTAGACCCCATCACGTCCTTAATTCGGCCACGTTAAGCCCCCTCACCATCACTCCCGAGCGCCGACGGCCGAGTGGAACCACCGACCCCAAGCCTCGACCGAGCAAGACGACATTTAAAATGACGAGACATGATCCTACTGAGCACAAAGTTAGGGATTGGACCTAACCACGCCCACACCTGTACAGTTAAATAATCAGCGCCAACTCTCTGAAAAACAATCTTCCCCTGCCCTACCTACTGGACAACACCTCCTGGCTGCTATCTCCTGACTTCTAGCATACCAAAGTAAAAAAGGGAACATTGAAGACATTTATATCCACAAGTTTCCTGGGGCGGTTGCTGGGGAAACGTTTGTGGGCCACACTTCCGGTCGCCCACTACGCGTCGCGCCACAGCTGTGTTTTTACCTGATCAGCTGGCAGGCTATTCACATCACTCGCTCTGTCACTGAATAAACTGATGGCTTTAAAAAGCTCGGGAACAACGTGTGCCGTTCGAGGATGTACTAACAACCAGACGAAACTAAATAATTGGTTGAAATCTGAGTGTTTTGACCACAAGCCGAAAAATAAAGCGGAGTGTTCGTGCCCGAAATGGTACAGCTTACATCGACTGCCCAATGATGAAGAGGCTAAAAGAAATTGGCTGAAGAACCTGAACTTAAAACAACCACCGAAATGTTGTTATGTCTGTTCGTTTCATTTTGTGGACAAAGCGCCAACGGAAGAAAACCCTTACCCAATGCTTTATCTGGGTTATGAAAGCCACCTGAGAAGAAACGCCGGAGAGTCGTCAGGATGAGTGTTGACAGTCAAGTCGCAACAACAACAGGTATGCTAAATTTGATATCGACGCATTATTTTTTTATGTAACATTACGGTAGCATACAGTATACTCTATTTACGTTGGTTAAGTCAATGGTGTATCCTCACTTTCATCCTTAATTTAGAAATGATCATAGGTCAGTGTCCTGTTAAAACCTTGTCTAGATCTATTCTGTACACCAATGCATGTTTAGACCCTCATCCAATTATCTCCATCTATGTCTCCATATTATTATTACCTGCAGACCAAGCTGTGATGGTGTTCGAGCAGCCTCAAACCTTCAAGGATGCCCAAACACAGTGGATGGATCCAGCTGAGGAGGACCATACCTACTCTAAAGGATCCATCCTTATATGTGACATGATCATCACACCTGCCCCTGAGATCTCACTGTCCATTGCAGAGGTTTCACTGAAAGGTGATAAAGACTGTCTGCTGTACACAGGGATTCCTCTACTTGTGTTCAACACTCTTGTCTCCTGTCTACAAGGTTTTGTGCGCCAGTCATCAACAATGCCAGCTCAAGATGAAGTTTTGTTAACACTCATGAAGCTCAGACATAACTTTGCTGTAGCTGATTTAGCGAGGGGCTTTAAAAGATCCGCCAGTCAGGTCAGTAAAACACTTACGCATTGGGTTGATATCCTTGCTGAGCACACCAGGGACCTCATTCCATGGCTGCCCCGTGACACAATAAAAGCAACTATGCCCAAGGTTTTTCTGCCACATTTCTCTGATTTAACTTGCATCATTGACATGCACAGAGAGTGTTCTGCAAAAGCCAAAAACTTAGACTCGCGCTCAGAGTCTTACAGCCATTACTATGCAAGTAACACGTTAAGTACCTTGTTGCCATTGCTCCATCAGGGATGCTGATGTTATTCAGAGGCTTTTGGTGGGAAGTGTAGTGACAGGTATATTACGCAGAACTCAGGGTTTCTTGATTTTTTTTTTACGTCCTGGTGAAGTGGTGATGGGGACCGTGGGTTCACAATTAGAGATCTTGTTGAGGAGAGGAGGGTAAGGCTAGTCATACCTGCGTTTACACGCAAACGCAGCCAGCTAACCAATGAGCAAGTGACTCAGATGAGACGGATAGCAAATGTACGCATTCATGTGGAACGGGCTATAAGGCGTCTAAAAGTGTTCAAGATCCTGTCACAAACCGTGCCAATAAGCTTAGTTCCTAAAATTGATAAAATACTTCAGATTTGTGCAGCTCTCATAAATATGAGAGGAGAGCTTATCTCCAGCAATTAATACTTACATATTATTAAACAACATCTTGTATATTTATGACATTACATTTATTTATTCCTTATTTTTTTAATTTATTTTTTTATACATACACATTTATTTATAGAGAGAAACATACATACATAGATGCATATATATATATATATATATTATTTGTACAGAGATAGATGCAGAGAGATACACACACAAGATTCCATACATAGTATTACAGATGGATACAGAGAACAGTGTAGATACTTTATACATTTAGAAAAAATAGACAGGATAATTCTAGAGATAATTACAATATATACAAAGAGGAAAAAGGTCACTTCTGAATCACATTCATCACATTGTTGAAATGGGGTTAATGTCATATTCTTTTTTTTCTTTTTACAATAGAACACAAAAAAATGTATTTGTACATATTATTATATGAAGTTTTATTTATACTACAAATGTAAATAGTAACACAATAACAATTTATTTATACATATATATATATATATATATTTTTATTTATACTTCAAATGTATTTGAACCATTGTTTTGTTATTTTTGCATCTTCACAGAGTGAGACTTATTGCCAACTGATATGGTCGTTTAATTACAAAACTGTTCGAGGTACTTGGGGCAGAGGTGTAGTTTATTTTCTCCAAAATCATCAGCCAACCTGGGAAGCATATGTAGAAAATAAAAATGTTCCAGTTGCTCTACTTGTTTGTCAGTGTAATCTTTGTTCAAATGGAATTTCCAATTCTAAATGTTCCTTTTGTGTCCAGAAACCAATGTGCATCTTCTGTAGACCAAGGCAACATCATAGCCACCTGTGTCTAAAATAATAGAAAATACATTAAATTGGCACCAAATAATGAATATTAGTTCACATTATATGTTTATCTCTTGTAATCGGCTAATGCAGCTAGTATTCTTGCCATTAAAAACAACCCTGCCTTACCTGAAGGTAGTATCCAGCTCTTCCATTGGCAAACGAGATACTTTCCATCATCCAAGATTTTGATGTCACCGTTTGGCCGGGTGAGAAATTCTTCGAGAGACATCAGACTCTTGAAGGGGCACTTGATCTCAGAAGTTTTGTCCCATCAAGGATCCCATCTGGACTGGCTGCCAACCAGGGGTGGTCAGGATGCACCACAAGTCCTTTGTTGTGACACATCATGCCCTCTGCTCTCAAGGAGTGTGATGACCCTTGACTCATTGTCAGAGCCATATTTCGTGGCTGTGTTCCCGGTGAAGGTGGGGTACACGTGCTATTGAGAAAACTTTTTGGGGGTCTGTGGTGTGTCGTTTGGGGACTCGTTTCACTGTGCTTGCAGTGAGACGCAGTCCTCCTAGCGTCATGCCAAACCTGTGACCTACTCTGGGTCTTTGTGTCCATTTCCAATGTGGATATTTGATTGGGGACAAAGCAATGTATGATTGGTTAAAACACTGAACACTTCCTACATGTCAGATGTGTGCTATGATCAGTATGGTTCTCAATTTGTAATTCTGAATCTTGGTTTGGCCCTGTGCTAGGTTCTACATCTGCTCTGTAAGCAAGCTGGATAATACCATGATTTTGAAGCTGATAGAAGTGGAGCCATGATTGAGGAGTTGATGTGTGTTTTGAAATCCTCATGGTTACTGAAGAGTCGGGGAGAGGGTGTGGAATTGTTTGTTTCTGGCCTTGAGGATGGGGATATGTGTCCTGGTGTCTGTGGCGCCCTAAAATTAATATGCTTTGCCTTTACCAGACCAACATTCTCTTTGCACCAGTAATTCCACTTCCTTTGCACATCAGTACATGCTGTCCCTGTCACACCTTGCCTGACTGCATTCTCAACCTACAAGAAGGAATGGTTTAACATTTTCTTATATCCACATGCTGAACCGACCTATATGCTTAAAAGGTTGTATCAGCGATGTTGGGTGACGTCGGTGACGTTTCTGTTGGTATTGAAGCAAGATCCCAAACAAACAGAGCCAGCTCGCCCCCTCCCTAACTTCCCGTGTTTCATGCATCCAGCAAAACTATCATGAACGCAAGCGCAAAAAAACCACAACACCCACCCCTGGTCAGTGATTGGTTGGAATACTATTTATTCGGTTTTGAGTGGTTGTTTTAGTACCATGTTTTTGTGTACGATCTCGGAGCATAGGCTGCAGAGACGCGTTTTTTGATGGCCTGCTTATGGGGCGGTTAGATAATGGATCGTGAGGATAGATCAGATGAAGTGAGTCATTTATGTTTCGGCCTAGAATCCCTGATACAACCTTAAGTAGTCTTTGAGCTAGTGTCTCAAAATCATGTATTTCACCAAAAGATCTTAGTTCTTGTCATGGCACATAATATGTGGTGTTGCAATACCTTCCACAATATTGCTGCTGCATGAACTACAGGAGCGTCCTGCTCCTGCTATACACGAACAGCCTGCTGTCTGTATCACTCCTGTCGTTGATAACCAATACCCAGGCCTTAAGATGGGTGTTATTAAGACTCTGGCTTGGCTCTATATCAGCTTTCAAGTAGACTAGGTCTTCTGTGACCTCCTTTAACCACACTCGCCCGACTTTCTCGCTGTGTAAATACTGGTAAGCTTCGGAGCTTTTTATGTTCATCATTGCCTTACCATCGCAAGACACAGACTCATTAAAGTAAGAGAAAATGCTAGCTGTAACGTTATCCTCGGTCATTTTTTAACTTCGTCTTCCATGCAGTAACTGCAGAGGGCAAATGAATAAGTATGTTGCCGTTTTTTTAACTCGTGAGGTGGTGTCCACATTGTAATTGATGAATGACAGGCTGGTGTTTGTTTACGTCGATCTCGTAGTAACCGACGTTACTAACCGGAAGTGGAGCCCACAATTCGCGCGTAAGCATCATGGGGGCGTTGGAAACTTGTGGATAGGCTACTACAAAATACAACTCCTTAAAGGCATATATGCTTGAGTAAATGAGCATTTTGATTTTATAATGTAAACCACTGCAGACAGATAGACAAAGAGAGAGGCGAAAAACTCTGTGTATGGTTCGTTCTTTGAATAATCCGATTCAAGAACAAAATCAGAAAAAAACAATTAACAGTCGTTCTTGGGTTTCCCTGATCGGTTTTTGAAACCGAAAAAGGGCAAAAGGAATAACAAATAAACTGTATTTTTCTGTTATTTAAATCAAAACGGGAAGACTGAATAATCCAGTTGCTTGTTTTGTTTGCGTGATAGTTTAGATAAAACCGCAATGAATGCCGGGAAAAGGTGCACGCAAATTCAAATTCAAACTTTCCATCGAGTCCCTCCCATTCAACAATGGCCAGCTTATTGTTTTTCTAACCCGGCGACTTAGTCTGCGAGTGGACGATCTGAAACTAAATCGGAAACTCTTAATGTTTTTTTCTGATTTTGTTTTAAATCGGAATATTCAAAGAACGAACCATACACGGATTCAGAAAGACCTTTATTTCATAATTTGGATTGTGGCTTTGAATAATAGCTAGCCTAGCGATCATCTATGTTTAGACTGACTCTGTCGGGGCCGTTGGGCTCACGAGCCAGCGGAACAGCGAATGCGCGGGGAACTGTAGTTCTTTAGTAGTAGAGCGGAACTGGCGAGCGTATAATTCAAAATACATTTCCCTACATGCATCGCTCCCATCATGCTCCCACACACTCGCGTTAAGCAGTGCGAAAGCCGTACAGAAAGACGTATTTTTTTTCCTTCTCACCCTTTCGCACCGGTGCGAGTGGACTTAGGCTCACGAGACGACCAGCTGATCGAGACAGAGATGAAAATATAAAGTGAAAGGGAAGGTTAAACTAATAAATACTGTATTTTCTGGGGCTGTATACCAGCGTTAATATCTAATGTAATTATTTATTTTTTATTTTTAAGTCCCCGGCAGACTTGAATCCTCGGACCACCCGGATTCGATTGCGATGAGGGATCAAGCCTGCAAAAACTATGCAAGGTTATCAACATCTGCGTCTTTGCAAGCCTAAATGAAGAAAATTCCATTTAATACTAACATAGCATTTTTGTGTAGATGAGATCTACACAAAGGTCCAGAAAATGGACCACGCCTACAAGTTCGGAATGATGGTATGCAAGCAGACCGTAAGCTACACCGAGCAGGCGAAGTACTTTGCAGCACGGGAGAAAGTACACAAGTAGCAACTGCAATTCCTGCGGAGCGAAGTCGAAAGACTTAGCCAAGCAGCGGTGGAAAACACCGACACCATCAACCAGTTGGGACTGGATCTCGGGACATCCCAGGCCAGCTTAACAGCTACGCAGACCGATCTGGATGCCACAAAAAACGGTAAAAAAAATGCAGATTACCCAACAACATTTGAAAACAACTTAATTACATGAAGGCCTTCAGCCAACTCCCACCTACAGAAAACTCAGACTAACAGACGTATTTATATTATGACTATGTGTTTTAATTTGGTTGGAGATTAAGTCTTATGATTTTACCCATTAGACTATACTCTACCAACTCATTTATTAACGTAGCTTACAAATATGCATCCCAATCCAAATGACGATTACAAATGGAATATTAACATTTGCCTTCATTCCTATCTAGAATTGGACGACCTCCACTGCATGAACGCCTCCCAAGGTATGACAATACATGGTGTTAATATGGATTTCATTTGTCATCAGATACTGATTCCTCCCATCAGAGATTGTCTTCAAATATGGATTTGATTTGTCATGCATAACACCTATTAGCCAATTGTGAAAAATAATGGAAACGATCTTTCCTCCCATCAGATACTGATTCCCCGCATCAGAGATTGTGTTCAACGAGAGTCGATGACGATGACTTCATGGACGACAACGGGAACGGAGGTGCACCTTCTTCTTTTAAATGACTGTCAGTGGTTATAAAAATACAAGCAGACTTTATGGCCAAGTGCTAAACCTGCATGACTTAGCTCATTAAAAAAAAAAAGTGTGTAAATAGTGAGATGTGTTGTAAGCGTGGCTGAGATACCATTAGAAACGGAAGGCTCACATTCTTTCAGAAACAGAAAAAACTATATTCGAACTCGGTCCGCCCCCATTGGGGGGGGGGACCTTAACTGTCAATACAGTTAGCGGCTGCACGGCAATATCATTCATCTGTTCACACAATTCAAGATGGTAAGTAGTCATGTTCTTCTTACGGGTCCTAATTTGAACGTTGAAGTGATTTCAATTTGTAACTATTTCAGTGTAACACCATCTTCACTACATATTCAACCCGGTATTGCGATTTCGTGCTCATGCGCAGAAACGTTAATCTGTGCGCAGCGTGTCGCAGATCACGATTGTCCGACTTTCTTAGGGTGCACTCACACTAGGCCATCTGGCCGTGGCCGTGGCCGTGGCCGTTTTCACACCTAACCATGCTCAAATCTGCCAGTGTGAGTGTGGCCTTAGTGCGTCACAGAACGAAATGTAAAGCAATGCATTCTGAATGGGAGCATTCTCCGACAATTAACGTCGTATTTGAGGAGGTCTGCTTACAAATCAGAAATTATGACATATATATAACTAGATAATAATATAAAGGCCTGAAGATATATAACTAGAGGATGCACTGTACGTCAATTGTCGGAGAACACTCCCATGCAGAATGCATTGGTTTACATTTCGGTCTGTGTAGCACTAAAAAAGTCGGACAATCGTAATTTGGGACACGATTCAATAGATTAATAACGTTTGTGCGCATGAGCTCGAAATCGCGTGATACCGGGTTGACATATTGATGTCAGCAATTGTAATTCGGTTGAATGAGGATATTTATTTTATTATTTGTCCATTTCCTCAGCAAGTCAACAGAGTGCCCGATTTGCGGGGAGTTCATGAACCACCTGAGGCCACACCTGACGGGATATCACCAAGTGAGAAACGTGGAGGAGAAAATTCTGCTAGTCAGCTGGTCCAGTGGACGGTGAGTCATATCCTAGTTGAGTGCTCAACTACTGTTATTATTCTTTATATATTTATTTTTCTTTATTTAACCTTTCTTTCCACTACAGCACTTGCTGCATTGTCTGCAAGTAAAGCATTCTGTAGCTTCAGATGTAATTATTCCTAACCCTATCAACAGCCAAGGCTTGATGGAGACTGTTCTTGTTTTTAGGGTTTCAGGTAAACTGACATGCCGGGTGTGTGATAAGGTGGGCCTGTCCCGCCTGGACAGACACCTGGCGGACCTCCACCAAATTCCTCCAAACGTGAGTTCACTTAAAAAAAAAAACATGCTACCTTTATTGATCCACATAGGAAATATCCATGACGCAGCAGAACACAATGGACATCAATAAAATATATTCTTATAAAATGTACAAATATAAAACAGTGAAATAAGAAATAGATATAGAATGAAAACTTTTGTTATGCATTTGGAACTGTCTCCACATTGTGTTTACAATTGCCTTTTAATTTATTCAATATTTGTATTCATTAAAATAAACTTGCAGGAGGTCGAAGAGCAGATGCTTCTGTCCAAGCAGAGGCTCATTGTAGAGAAGCTCAGGGAGCTGAGGGCGTCAAGCCCGACTTTATCAATGGTGTCCAGGTTGGATGTGACGCCCTCAACCCCCACACGCTATCCATCGGCCCCTCCTCCACCTTCTCCAGGACCAGTTGGATTCCTGGCTTCCTCCCCATCCACCCCTGCCCCCATGCCTATCCAGCCAGTGGGTAGCCCTTCCACTCTCTTCTCCAGTGAAGTGCAATGCATGCCATGCAATGCACTTGAGAAGAGAGTGGAAGGGCTGGAGTCGGAAGTGCGTCAGCTGCAGGCCACGATGTCCCTGCAGCATGACAGCAGCACGGCTCCAGCGCAGGCCACCTCTTCAGCCGCCCGTGCCAGCCCCAGTCCTGGAAAGACACACGGCCTTGACAGGGAGACCCCGTCTGCACCAAGGTCACCTGCATCACCTGCCTTACTGCAAGGGTGTTTGTGGGAGGAGTGCCTGAACACTGGGCCGACTGTGGCGCCGAGTCCACAGCCCCAACCCAACCCAGCCCCAACCCACTCAAAAAAAAGACACTCTTTTATTGTTGTCCATCCTCTGTCCAACTCCTCAGTCATTGAGAGAAAAAAGTGACTTCAGAGAGTGCCCAATTTGCGGGAAGTTCATTTCCCAACTGAGTCAACACCTACACGGAGTTCATAAAGTGAGCAACGTTCAGGAAAAAACCCTGCTCCTCAACTGGTCCAGTGGGCGGTGAGTCAAAGTCATACCTGGGTGTTGCAAGCAGTGCTCAACTAATTGTTTTTCTTTCTTTCTATCTTTCTTTTTCTTTATCTAACCTTACTTTCCACTACAGCACTCACTGCATTGTCTGCAAGAAATGCATTCTCTAGTTTCAGATGTAATTATTCATAAAACTATCCCCAGCCAAGGCCTTGATGGAAGCTGTTCATGTTCATTTTAGTGTTACAGGTCGATTCAACTGCCGAGTTTGCTTGTCCCGCCTGGACAGACACCTGGCGGACATCCACCTACTTTCTCCAGACGTGAGTTAACTCAATTTGTTGAAAGCCCTCTTCCATGCAACCATATTGAATGATATATATACGATATGAGATACTATATGTAGGGAAACTGATTCAGAATAATTTTCTTAAATGAAATAAGTGTAAACACCTCTTTAACATAAGCCTATGTCTGTTGATTTGCTTTTCATTAACGCCCATCAAAGGAAGGAGACTGACATTTGATGTGACATTTTTAATTAGGAACAATTATGATCTCATTCATCGCATCATATATTATATACAGAATACACATAAAGACTGACATTTGAAGTGACATTTTAAAATAATGTGTAACCTTTATTGATCCACAAAAATCCATGACAAAGCAGAACAGAATGGAAATGTCCGAATTGAAATGATAAAATCACGGATGAGGGGCGAGGATCCCAGAACACACTGCATTTAAATATCGAAATATCGAAACTTCTAGACTTTTAATTTGTTCAATAACCCGTGATTATCAAGAAAAGAGCTTCTCATAAAATGTACAAAAATAAAAGAGTGAAATAAGAAAAATTACTTTTGTTATATATTTGCAACTGTCCCTGCCCACACCTGCTGCACAGCGAGACCCTCCCTGTGATGAGGACCTCAACACTGGGACCCCGCCCACACCCACGTCACCCGCTTCACAGCGAGACCCTCCCTGTGATGAGGACCTCAACACTGGGACCCCGCCCACACCCACGTCACCCGCTTCACAGCGAGACCCTCCCAGTGATGAGTACATGGCCTCCATGGAGCTGGAGGAATCCGACTCAGAGGAACCTGATGTGGGGAGCCCACTGAAACATCGAGTGAAGAAGAGGAAGCTATCGTTTTCTGGGGCGGTGGTGGAAAAAAGCGGGGTTATTACAGGCCCAATGCCGCCCGCCCGCCACAAAGTTTCAAGGAGCCAGGAAGATGGTGGTTGTTCTGAAAGATATTAGCTAACTTGCGTTAAATTGTTATGTGAAAGGGTTCCATTGTTTTTATGTTATTATGTTCTATTATTGATGTGTTGAAATGTTCCATTGTCACAGTATTAATAAATAAATGTTTGATTGTTGACCGTCTTATCGTCTTGTTTACTGATCAAGTGACATTTTTAATTAGGAAAAGTAATGGTCAAATTAATCTCAACACATATTATACATAGAATATACTTAAAAACCTGTAGATGTCGGTGTGTTTGTCACCATGTTTTGATTTTGACAAATTATAAATACTTAAATACTTTATAATTTGTTTATAGTTTAGTTTATTCGTTTGTTAAATACTTAGTGTCACCATTCAACATGTGTAGATTTGGAAGTCGAAAGTCGGAAATGGGAAGGTTCCAACTTCCAAATCCACACATGTTCAATGGTCACACTTCCAAATTCCAACTTCCGTATCTACATATGTTCAATGGTCACACTGACGAGTTACAACTTCCAACTCGACACTCTGACTACATAATTACGTTATTGTTAAATGCGTCTTTCATGGAATCCTAATGAATGTATGTACCATCTTAAAGGTCTTGATTAAACGAATCCAACGCATATTTCGGTTTTCCTGCACGTCCTACAGTGGCTGAGATACCATTAGAAACAACAAGTCTTACATTTTCTAAGAAAAAAACGATATTCGAACTCGGCACGCCCCAATTGAAGGGGGGGGGATCTTAACTTCCAATGCAGTTTAGCGGCTGCACTGCTTTATCATTCATCTATTCACACACTTCAAGATGGTAAGCAGTCTTGTTCTTCTTACGGGTCCTAATTTGAACGTTGAAGTGATTTCAATTTGTAACTATTTCAGTGTCACACCTATGAAGGTATTATTGTAGCAAAAGTCTTTAGCACCTGTAACTGCAGAATTTGAATGTGTACACTAAAGTCACAGTAAATTTGAAGTCGTATATATTTATTTTGCATGTGTACTCTAAAGTCACAAATGTGTAACCGTATATTTGTAGTCCAAATATTTTTTTACACCATTGTAAACACAAAATAGGGTCTACGAGTACGCAAATCTGTGTTACAGGTGCACAAATCTTTTTGCTACAATTATTGCAGTGCAGTTGGTGCAATACAAATTCGCACACCCGTGTTTAATAATCTGAGAACATGCCCAAAAGGTGTGCATTCGTAAACCCAAATTTGAACTAATGCATCAGAAGTTTCACTTCTGTGAAAAATTTCCTCATAAATAAAATTATAAAGAACCCTATGTTAATTCAGCATTTTAATGAGCGAGCACGAATTCGTTTTACAACTGCTCAAATCTGCTCCTGCAAGTCTCAGCTGTGGGTTTTTTTGCAGGTAGTTTTGCAACACGCCTTGGTGGTAAATGTGTAGCAAAAGTATTCGTATCCGCAGCCAGGCCAGATTTCGTCCGTGGGCGGGACAAATAGTTCCGCCCATAATTTCCTTATCCAATGAAAATCGCCGGCAGGGATGCGTTTCTCAAGTTACACCGGGACCAACCGCGTGCCAGCCATCTTTCCGCAGGATACGTTTCTTTCTGGAGAAGTGAAGAAGGCGTCCGACTGAACAGAGGTGGGTCTCCTACATTATGTTAAATGAAATGACTTTGTTCAAGTGAATTCCATCCACAGTATTGCGTTAACATGCCGCAAATGTCCTTCAATGTATTTTAATGGTCGCCATAACATAAGTTCAGAAATGTCTTGGATGCGGCGCCGCCAGTGTGAAGTCGCCCAAAAAAAGATTAAAAAAATAGTTTGAATCGCCCAAATGATTCGAAAATGTTTTAAGCGCTGGTTTGAACCGGTAAGATGACAATTTGCTACGCGATCGCCAGATAGATAGGCTACTCATGCTTGTCGATTGAGCACTTGACGAAGCCTCGGGAAGGCCGCTGCCGCATGGCCTTTGGCACTTTTGAATTGGTCTGAAATAATATGCCAGTTGGCATGCAGCAATCCACCCTGACATGACCAGCGCGAGTTTATCTGAGAAGGCAACATAATAGTCGGAAGATATGCTGACCAAATGAATACATTTTATTGTTCTTTTCTCTCCTTTACATAGAGAATGGATCAAGCGTCAGGAAGTTCTCGTGTAAGTTCTTATTTTGAATGCATAATATAATAAGGTTTACTTCTTGTGCAAGCAACAGGACTTAATAGAAATAGCATGTCTCAACAGGGCACTGCATGCTTAAATGTGTTGTATTGAGCATATGCCCAGAGCCATATGGAAGAGTAGAACGGTGGTCACGTGGTTCATGTAATCCCATGTATTTCCCCCCCAAAAAGCGTGAAGATAGTATTGAAGATAATAATGAGTCATAGATTGTAATTTTTTAAAAGACTGCTTTCACATACAATGTTGTTAGTATATGGAAAGATGGTATGGATGGGCTGGGGTAACACGTTTAGTATTTCTAACGATATTGGAGGAGGGAAATGAAAAACACGAGTGGGAAATCAATAAAAAGTGGTCAGTTTGAGGATAATAGTGTAAATGCATGCGAGCAAAGCGGAAAAGACGCAAGAAATTTACTAATTTACAGAAAACAACATTAGAAAAGTCAAAATGGCATTTTCATGTTCTTAATTACTGTTGTGCACATATGCACATATTTATTATCCTGATATCCCAGTTCTGTGAACAGACAAACCTGGTCATCCCAATTTATACAGTTGGCCTATAGGAAACATTGCCATAGTACATATCCCATTTTCATTGTTGCTCAATACATTTTGTGCAACTTTTTTTGTTTCCTCCCTAGGACACAGTTGTCGATCATTTGTTGGGAAGAATGGAAGATAAGCTTGTAGATTGCTTAAATCGGGCCCCTCTTGACAGAGATCATCTCCAATTCATCTGTGCTCAGGAGATGGTCATCATGTCAGCTCTGTCAACCCAGATTCCAGTTCCTCAAGCAGTGATGGATGCTTTTGTTGAGCTGCACCGTCTAGTCTCCTTCAGAAATCCCACTCAGAGGATCGTTCGCATGGAGATGGGTAATGCTGGCCGCCCCCGTTTCATAATTGACCGGGACCATGTGATCGAGCTTCTGGAGATGGGACAGAATGTAAGCTGCATTGCGCGACTGTTTGGGGCATCAAGGGCGACCATGCACAGGCGCATGGCTGACTGGGATCTTTCTGTGAGAGAGATGTACAGTCAGATGAGCGATGCTGAGCTCGATGATCTTGTTCGCGAAATCCTTTCAAGAAACCCAAATGCTGGGTACAGAAGTATGATTGGCCTGCTAACAGCAAGAGGACAAAGAGTTCAGTGGAATCGTGTACGGGCATCGATGCATCGAGTAGACACAGCCGGGATTGTCTCGCGAATGACACAATTGGGTTGTGTAGTTCGCAGGACATACTCAGTTCCAGGGCCCAGATCACTGGTGCATATTGACACCAACCACAAGCTAATCAGGTTGGTTGTGTTTTCAAATACAGCCCCTTTGTTGTTGTGATTCACAATCTATGAAATAAGATTGTTGCTCCCTTTTCTGTCTCTCAACTTAGGTACAACATTGTGATTTTTGGCGGTGTTGATGGATTCTCAAGGAAGGTCATTATCATTTGATTTTACTTTTAATTATACCTGTTTATTAAGTTATTATTAGACGATTCGATTTTTGTTATTATTATCTTACTAATCTGGAAATAGGTATTGCAAACTAAAGAAAATGTATCCAGAAAATGCATTACCATCGACTGACCTATAGATTGATTGTACCCCATGTGTATCCTACTCTTAGATAATGTACTTGAATGCTGCAAACAACAACAAGGCAGCAACAAACCTGTCCTTCTTCACCAAAGCGGTAGAGAGATTTGGTTTGCCTCAAAGGTAAGTTGTCCTTGTAGAAACATATTCACATCCTCCTTAATTTTTATAGCATGAATGGCTTTATCTTTAACTACTCTGTCCCATTCATTACCCTAGGGTGAGGGGAGACCAAGGGGTCGAGAATATTGATGTGGCCCGACTGATGTTTGAAGCACGAGGAGCAGAAAGAGGCAGCTTTATTGCTGGGAAAAGTGTCCACAATCAGCAGTAAATGAGCCAGCTCATGTGCAAAAGCCTACAAGCACACACACACAGACACACTGAGTACAGTGCAGTGCATGGCATCTCATGTCCATGTGGGTGGTGAGATTTAATTTAAAAATCGGTGTAATTTGTCGATACCTTAAAACCAACTGCTCTTTTATCACTATGCTGTGATAATAGGAAATTATGCTGTTATGCTTCTGTTGTCACCATGTGTTCATTCCACGTTTGCAAGCCAGACTGGATGAATTCAGGGATGGCTGGGACAATCACCCTCTGTCAACAGAGGGAAATCGCACTCCCAATCAACTGTGGTTCTTAGGCCAATACCACTCCTCCGAAGACCAAGTTGATGAGGTACATATCTGTCAACTGCTCTTTGTCAACATTATCTTGCAGTTATTATAATAATTGCATTAATAATTAGCATGGCTAACATATAATAATGAATATAATATTCTTGGCGCATGCAGGCGGCTTTCAAGGTGTGTCGACCATACTTGCTAGCTGAGCTTAATATAAACCCTAGCAAGTTTGTTTCGGTTCACTTTAGCTGATGTACAACTTTTCCTGTAGGATTTACACATTCCTCACATCGACTGGGAGGACAGTGGCCTCATTCCGGATCCCGACTGTGGTGTCCATGTGCCCGAGAGTGACTACCCTCTCAGGCCTGAGGAACTTGCGGGACTTCATGCAGCAGTGGACCCACTGGCACCGTCCACATGCATGGGGGTGGACATATACATGGCTGCAGTGCAGTACATGCAAACCTTAGGGTATATATAAGATTATTTATGTACCCTAATTTCATGAGTGATCTGAGAATCACACACACAAACTTATATTTGGATTAAAACGCATGAAAATATAAATGAATGGTCTTAATTTATTTTCTTTGGCAAGTGACCATGGTATAAGCGGGATAATTCCCTTCGAGGTGTCCTACATTAGTTCCGTCCGTTGATGCTTGTTCATTTGAATGGAAAAAAAATTTGACGGTCCAAATGTCAAAAATCGACTGACCCTCGGGAACGGATAATCAAGTATTCTGACTACACTTGATCTAAGTAATGTTGATAGGTTTGTGGAATGGTGTGATAAGAATGCAGTGGGGAAGTCTAGTTTTTTGTAGTGCGTATACTGTGATTACCTCCTAGCCTCTTCCACACCCGTCCTTTAAACAACACCACACTCACTGTCGCACACATACAGCCTACAACCAACACAAGTAAATGAGATTATTCAAGACTCGATATTGTCATCAGTTTCTAGGACAATATATTCAAATTAAAATAACCATTCGGCAGTAGCATCAAATAAACTATAAAGCATCAATAAATAAATAACTTTGCTATATATACACTACTACTGTATGTAACCAGCCTGGACTCAGTAAGAATGTGTGAAGGAGACAATGGGAATTTACATTTATTAATGTTCTAAAAAGGCTCTGAGCCTTTTTTGGCCTCTCAGGCGCTGAGGGCGCATGACCCATGCAAAATAAAACAAACTTCACATTAGAAAAAGGGATATTTGGAATACAGAAAAAGGTGCACAACAGCGCAGGAATCAGTAGTATTACAATATAACAATGGAAATATAACAATGACTATAACAGTAAACAATCAACGCAGCAAATGTGAGTCATTTTAACATGTGTGCAACAGCACTTGAATGAGTATTTCTGACGTTAAATTAACCCGAATCCAAACTCACTGGTGCCAAGGCACATTTCTAGACTTTGCCTAAAGTCATCGTAGGTCTGGTAGTGTGATGGAAGACGGAGTGTGCGGAAGCACGTGGATGCCCTGGGATAATTGTTGCTATCCACCACCTCCACCTTCATTTGGGTCATTGGGATCTCCCAGCCCACCCAGAAATTGACGAGCTGTTTAAGCTTGTCCTGGGAGACTGCATATTAAAAACCGAAGAAAAAAACACAAATTCCTTTATAACTCATTGCATCATTCCAGTCATAATTTCTTCAATGGGGTCTGACTTGTACATATCGTCAAAACAGTAGGGGTGAAAATGCAGGAGACAGTATGCTAATGACATATACCACTAACAGTACTCTACAGATTTGGCTCCTGGTGTGGCATTTCATTAAATTTATAATGTGGTTAGAACATCGACATCAACATGCTGTAATCATACCTGTGCTGATGAATTGCATTAGGAACTCTTTGATTTTTTTGGGTTCCTGGCCATCATCTTCCTGAGGCCACTGAATAAAGTCTAGAACAACCTATAACAACCCAAGAAAACAGAATGAGCATTACTTACTACCGTTTAGATTATGTTGTTCATAAAAAGAAGTTATTAGCACTTGATACATCTGTAATGAAATAGTAATTGTAATGTTACATATGAGTAGGAAAATAAGAGTTATTACCTCGGAACTGCAGGTAGCCTCGGCCTCGGATGGGAACACTTGTGTGATGGCATCAGGTCTTGCCTCCAACAAGTCCAGAACATAGGTCTCTTTCAGACCTTGCTTGATCTGCTTCAGCTGTTCTTTAATCCGTCCAAAAACCTTAAAAGATAAGAGTTTGTGAAGGCTTAATGCTTTTGGATGACGCACCCTCACCCTAGACCGTCCTGAGACAGGTTATTTTTACCCAACTGAAATGTTTTAATACTGCTCAGTATGAGAGGAACCATAGGTTAAGACATTTCCCCTACATATTCAACAGTCATTCAGAAGCATTAACTGCATTCAGGAACATCTGACTTAGAATCACTGTTATGTTTTGCATGATGAACTGCTAATACATGCATAGTGGAAACAAATCCAGGCTCATATCAACATACAATACAGCACAGAGAGAAAATCCTGCTGGGCTCTGGAAAATATATTACATTGGCAAACATTTGAAAAGTTTCTGCAACAATTATAGGGGCATTTCCATCTTGGTGTTCCTGGAAAGGCTTAAGATTCGGTTATGCTTCTACAACCATGCACTAACCACGCACCAACCTCGCATGCAAAGAGACTTCAGATACAGTATAAGGGGACCACTAAGGCCTATGTAAAAGCACCAAAAAAATCAGCATGTCATAGGACCTTTACATCTAGACTGGTTCACATTGCTCTACCATAAATCGCTAACCTTAAAAGTAATCCACTCAGATAAGGACTATCCTGATGATGTACATTTTCTAATTTTCACCGTACGGCCCATCTGTGATGAACCTAGAATCGCTGTCCATAATGGCCTTTCCATAAGGAACGACTGTGCATGTGCATTCACGTTTCGCAACACCTGCTTGAGGATATGGGGGTGAACTTTGAACAGCTCTACATTACAAAACCTTTTGGATTTAAATATCAGTTTGCTTGGTGGATAGACTATTTGGATACCATGATTATGCAGGTGCAGATACTTAAGATACATAGTGGTATACATAGTGTTATACTCCAGACAACTGCAAACGTATCAAAGACCAGTGTCCGAAGATCTATACACAAGTCTAAATTAGGTTTCATACATTGAACAACAGTGCTGTACAACATTGCTGTAAATGTGGACTTACTGCATCCTGAAGGAGATTATGCAGCAGCCAACAGCGGTTGGTCTCTTTCAAAATTGAGTAGTCCATTTCCACAGCGAGTTTATTTATGGCATCCCTTTGCTCCACAGATAGAGTTGTGAGGTTCCCATTGTTGCTCTCACAGACTTCATAAAGCTTGGACAGAAAAAGTATGAAGTCAGCAACATTTTATATCAATATATTACAAATTGGTCCCTTGAAGTTCAGTTTACTTCTCCAAACACATTGTGTATCTCAAATAAGATTGACAAGCACTCTGGCATTTGCCAGCACAGTAAAGACCTGACAACAGTAAACCAATGTATGCATTGTGCACTCCCTTTTACTTACTGGTCCAATGGTTTCTCGAAGAAAGGCATGCCCTATCATCCGCCCAGCCATTATGAACATGTCATTTTGCATAAATATCTTTGAAGTTGAGGGGACAAGGTGATCCGACTGGCCCTCAAAAAGCATGGCACCACATGAGTTTCCTAAAGAAAAAAATACATACAGAAGGCCAGTGTTTACTGATACTTTTATATATCATTGGGTCAATCCAGAAAAGCAAGTTCTCTTTGGCATGAAGGGAATATGGGGGAAGATATTACATTTCAAATTAATTAATGCATTACACATTAAAACCAATAATTACTGAACCATGAAATGCTCGCAAGATACCAACAAATGCAAACTCTTCTAGAGAACCTAGAACTTACCAACATCGATAGCAAAGCCATGCTTGAGCTTGTGGATGACCAGGCTCAGGAAGTGCCTTGCCACCCCATCTCCAATAGCTACATCCCCTGAAAACACAAGGATTAAGTGAGCTTTCCTGCAGGCCATGCACATCTTCCATTCTTCTAAAGTCTGTAAATTATCCCTTTTTCACTAGTTTCATGAGTGATTCTCAGATCATTCAGCTCCCAGAGCTTTTGAGGTGGGTGTTACAATGTTGAAACGTCTGGCCCAAACCAGTGTGCCATGCTTACCAAAATGTGTCCATTGTTCATTATTGTTATCCCTGTTTTTAGCCATTGGGATGGGGCGGAGGATTGACAATGTAGGGGAATTTTCAGATATCAACAAATGACTTTGTCTGTCTACGGCAACTAAAGGTCTCTAAACGCATTAAATTCTATCTATATCAACCCTTAATTGCTTTTATTGTGAGTATGTGTTTTCAATGTAGTGCTCCATTTTTGTTGTATTTTAGATGCAATTACAATAAAACACATTCTGATTCTGACTGTACCTTGTAATTTGGCATGAAAAGGTCTTGCCCAGTCAATGTTTGGGGTCTTGTAAAAGTTAATTATCTGGCCTTCTCTGTCCAGCTCATCTTCGGCCATGTCCAGTTTGACCTTTAAATTTCGCTCGTCTTCTTTGGACACCAAAAGTGCCTGTCTGAAATGATCAGCCGCCATACCAACATCAGCAATGTTCCTCCAGGCTGACAATGGAAGAAAAAAATACATTCATAGCAATTCTACATTGGGGTAAATCATATTCAAGCATAAGGTCGGGCTCATCTTTCTGAAATAATACAAAAGTAAAAAGGACTTTGCACCATAGAGTAACGCGGCATACTTAAGTGTAAAAACAACACAAAAAAAAAAGACTTACATTGCATAATTTGATATGGTGTGGAAGGAGCGGAAGGGGAATCTCACTCCTACATGCCATGCAGGGGTGTTTTACCATCTTATGGAATTCCACAGCAGTATGTGCCAAAGGTCTCAGATCCAGGCTCTCCTGGAGTGGTACTATATACAAAACATACTTTCCGCTGTTGGATGATGTTTTTAGGATCTTCCCCGTGTACCCCTGTGTCCCCTGGGGTAGGGATGTAATTTTTCTCTTGCCACTGCCACCTTGACAAAATAGAATACAATTTAATAGATTAGAATTCAAACCACTTTGTAAGGGGAACTGATTGACAGGGTACAAAAGAACATTACTGGTTTCTGAATTAAACACAAAAAAAACACGTTAAAAATCAGCAGCGTGAGGGCCTGCAAAAAACTTTACAGGACAGGAATAGTACAAGGCAGCTAATTATGAATTTGTGGCGGTATAACTGAATGTTTGAAAAATAATAAATAATTACTCATTGGCCACAACAGTAACCTTAAACCAGGAGTATGCTCATCTGACAACTGTTGCGCATTCACACAAAATTCCAAAATGTATGCAAGGTAATCCCAGAGCATACATTCCGCGATGCAACCAAAACAAAAAACTTTACAGAATATGTCTTTAAAAAAATATTTTTTTTTAGTTTCCAGAAACGCATACTTCACCACCAGAAACACTTCAATAAATCATTTGGTTACACTTCATTTGAAGGGACCTACATAAGGATGACATGATACCGTCTTAACTATGACATGACGTCGTTCATGAACTTCTAATACACTTTATTAATACTTATGACTGATGGATAACAAAAAACAAATAACACTTAATGACAACAGTCATTAATACTAATCATACTAATGAAGTGTATGTGATGTTCATGACAGTGTCATGCCATGTGCTTTCACTTTGATGAAAGTTCCACGGTGAAATCCAAAGGATTTCTTGCCAGGCGATATGAAAGATATGAATCAGAAGCATTGTAAATCATAACCCTTACCAGTGAAAGCAGTACATTAGACTGTTGAAAGATTGGAAGTGTCCAATTGTATGGAGTGCCTCGTCACTAGAGTTGAGTATTCAGTCTGTCTACCATTCTGTGCCTGGCGCACTGGCAATGTGATCAAGTGTCATGTTGGGTACACTTGAAACTAGGGATGTCCGATATTGGCTTTTTTGCCGATATCCGATATGCGATATTGTCCAACTCTAAATTTTCGATTCCGATATCAGCCGATACCGATGTCGATATTTGGGTTATTTATTTTTCCTCAAACCTAATTTAGTTAACATTACATATCTCCTGTTGTGGAATTAACACAACATGCTTAATGTTATTGTGATGCCCCACTGGATGCATTCTTGAATGCAACAAGGCTTTCCAAATGTTAACATTGTCTGTGCAAAATAAGAAAAATACTTCAACTTAATTTAAGGGAAAAGTGCCATGTTTATTTTTATTTTTTTAATGGTCTCAGACAACAGTTTGGATTACACTCTCCCTGAGATAATCTTGACAATGCCCACAACAAATAGGGCAAACTTGACTTCACAAATGATAAAACATTGTACCTGAACAACTATGTGCAACATAGCAGTATGTTTCTTTAACTAAAACTCAATAACCTTAATTGAATAAATGCACAAATATGAGTCAATTACAATGTGCACTGTACTGCACAATTTTGAAAACATTTATTTGAGCTATAAAAAAATAAATAAAAAAAATCGGTTTTAAGGCAAAAAAACCCCGATACCAATATTGACCGATATTACATTTTTATGCTAATATCGGGCCGATAATATCGGTGGGCCGATAATATCGGACATCTCTACTTGAAACCCAGGTTCAATGCTGGTTGGGGTGACCATGACCACTCATCAATGGAGCATTATATTAGTATCAGAGGAGCTAGCATAGGAGAAGAGCAGTAGGTAATTACATAGCGAAATTATCATCTCACCTGCAGCCTTTTTTAAAAGCCACCCCCCACATAGTCCCCTCATTTTGGGGTATTCCTCCTGAAATGCTCTGCTGATCTGTAGAAGATTAAAGTTGTCATGTAGACATTGTAAAGCCACTAAAACAATCCTTTTTTTCCAATCATAGTGCTTGAAATCACACCAAAGATAGGATACAAAGTTATGGAATCTATACGGACGGACGGACGGACGGACGGATGGACGGACGGACGGACGGACGGACAACACTCTGGCGACAGACAGACAGACAGACAGACTGACCGACCAATAAAAACGTCAATGATACTCATAGTAACTAATAGCTTACATCTTCATGGTCGGCATTCTCACTGATGTTCACAGTCCTCCTGCCGAGACCTGCCTGCAGGAGGACGATTTCATCGTTGGGTATATGCTCTTTGTTGCCTTCCAATAGACAAACTTGCAGCTCCATATATTTCACAGATGTCGGTGGTGGTTGAACTGTTTTACGTTTTCTTTTCCCGCCGCAACCAAAGGCAGCTGGGAAATTTCTAAAGTAAACCATAGACAGATATTTGGCATATATTTAATATTACATTTTACAAGAACTCAGACTACTTTTAGAAAGAACCATATAGAGACTATGTCAAGCAGGCTTGACATAGTCTCTATATCTGATAAACAGTCCCTCCAGAAAAACGTGATTATGCGATCGCATAATTCAACGCATAATCAACCGAAGTCCCACTTCACCGTCAACAGAACATGACTGCAGGACCCAGGTTAAATAATAAGCTATCACTTATACTGTAAATTTGGATATAAAAAGACAAGGCATTGAAATTACCTCTGCAAGGCCATCTGGGATGTCTGCCGAACAGCTTGAGGAACCAGTGGGGCAACAGCAGCTGGAACCAGTGGGGCAGCAGGAGTTGGAACCAGTGGGGCAGCACGAGGTGCTGGTGAGGCCCTCTCGCTCCTGATGCAGCTTAACAGATTCCTCACTGCTGCCTCAATAGTGTGTTCTTCAGGCTATTTTTGAAAGATATGGTTAGATAGTCATGTACATTTTGGATAGCATTATTTGAAATTTCAAACACAGGCTATATAGAAAGAGTGAGAGTGGGTTTGGTAAAGGACATACGCACGGGTATAACTGGTGTATAACTAGTCACCGTAGCCACTATATTGCTGTTGAGACACATGCTATTTCTATTAAGTCCTGTTGCTTGCACAAGAAGTATATTATGCATTCAAAATAAGAACTTACACGAGAACTTCCTGACGCTTGATCCATTCTCTATGTAAAGAAGGAGAGAAAAGAACAATAAAATGTATTAATTTGGTCAGCATATCTTCCGACTATAAGGTTGCCTTCTCAGATAAACTCGCGCTGGTCATGTCAAGGTGGATTGCTGCATGCCAACTGGCATATTATTTCAGACCAATTCAAAAGTGCCAAAGGCCATGCGGCAGCGGCCTTCCCGAGGCTTCGTCAAGTGCTCAATCGACAAGCATGAGTAGCCTATCTATCTGGCGATCGCGTAGCAAATTGTCATTTTACCGGTTCAAACCAACGCTTAAAACATTTTCGAATCATTTGGAAGATTCAAACTATTTTTTAAATCTTTTTTTGGGCAACTTCACACTGGCGGCGCCGCATCCAAGACATTTCTGAACTTGTTATGGCGACCATTAAAATACATTGAAGGACATTTGCGGCATGTTAATGCAATACTTTGGGGGGAATTCACTTGAACAAAGTCATTTCATTTAACATAATGTAGGATACCCACCTCTGTTCAGTCGGACGCCCTCTTCACTTCTCCAGAAAAAAAAGTATCCCGCGGAAAGATGGCTGGCACGCGGTGGGTCCCGGTGTAACTTGAGAAACGCATCCCTGCCGGCGATTTTCATTCGATAAGGAAATTATGGGCGGAACTATTTGTCCCGCCCACGGACGAAATCTGGCCTGGCTGCGGATACGAATACTTTTGCTACACATTTACCACCAAGGCGTGTTGCAAAACTACCTGCAAAAAAACCCACAGCTGAGACTTGCAGGAGCAGATTCGAGCAGTTGTAAAACGAATTTGTGCTCGCTCATTAAAATGCTGAATTAACATAGGGTTCTTTATAATTTTATTTATGAGGAAATTTTTCACAGATGTGAAACTTCTGATGCATTAGTTCAAATTTGGGTTTACGAATGCACACCTTTTGGGCATGTTCTCAGATTATTAAACACGGGTGTGCGAATTTGTTTTGCACCAACTGCACTGCAATAATTGTAGCAAAATGATTTGTGCACCTGTAACACAGATTTGCGTACTCGTAGACCCTATTTTGTGTTTACAATGGTGTTAAAAAATATTTACGACTACAAATGTACTGTTACACATTTGTGACTTTAGAGTACACATGCAAAATAAATATATACGACTTCAAATTTACTGTGACTTTAGTGTACCCATTCAAATTCTGCAGTTACAGGTGCTAAAGACTTTTGCTACAATAATACCTTCATAAAAGAGTGCGTACCTGTTGGATTTCTGAGATCTCGATTGGAGTTGGGTCCGCAGGTCGAAAGAGTGCGTACCTGTTGGATTTATGAGATCTCGATTGGAGTTGGGCCCGCAAGTCGAAAGAGTGCGAGCCTGTTGGATTTCTGAGATCTCGATTGGAGTTGGGTCCGCAGGTCGAAAGAGTGCGAACCTGTTGGATTTCTGAGATCTCGATTGGAGTTGGGTCCGCAGGTCGAAAGAGTGCGTACCTGTTGGATTTCTGAGATCTCGTTTGGAGTTGGGTTGAAATTCATTGCCTTCGATGAATTCATTTTATTTGAGAAGAGTTTCCTTGAAGTGCCGACTACTGAATTGTCTCTTGGTATGGTCCGATCGAACAGCTTTCTGATCTCGGATCGATTGAGTGAGTTTTCTTTTCTTGGTATGGTCCGATCTAACAGCTTTCTGATCTCGGATCGATTGAGTGAGTTTTCTTTTCGTTTGGGTCGATTGAACAATTTTCTGATCATCGGATCGATTGAGTGAATTTTAATTCTGATGTTGGCAATATGAGGGAATAGGGTTTTTGTTTTAAGTTCGGGTTGAGTAGCTCAGAGTTGGAGTACTCGACTGTTCATGTTTTAATCAAAAGGCCAGTTTCTACGCTCGGTCAACCTTTTATTTGCAATTAATTACAAACAATTCGGACATTTTTCAATATAATATTAAAATTGTATGAATCGGTTTATTGTCTGTATTTAAGTCGTGTTAGGATTAAGTTACCTCGGAGATTTTTACGACCCGGTTTATTTTTTGTTGATTCTGTCATAAATAAATTAGGCAGACAGAGAATAGTTAATTTGTTTGAAGTAATTGATAATCATAAATAAATTAGACGGATAGAGAATAGTTAATTTGTTGAAAGATACTGAATAAATGTGTAAATCTTCTTTGACTTAAACATCATCGCGCTGACTCTAACTGCACGTGCTCGAGCAATCTCACAGGGTACGAGCAGGAGCCTGCAGGCCAGGGTTAAAGATAACAGTGAAAGGGGCCACATTCCTATCTTCGGGAGGGAGACGAGCGCTTGGGAAGAGTTCACATTTGTAGCTTAGAGGTAATAAAGTATTTAAACTAACTATTAGAATAAACTCAAATAAATTGTATTAATAAATAGTGTATTTCAAAATAAATAAATAAAATAAATAAAGTAATAAAGTAATAATTAAAAATGGCAACAACAGCGGTAGAAGTTTTGAGTAGAGACCGTCTATTGCTCAAAGGTGAGATGATAAAGATCTCTGAGAAATGGGAAGAAAGGACAGAAGGATCAGGCACTATATGGCCCATGGGAGGGACTTTTGATCCAATAATGTATAGGGACATGGAGGTAGTAATAAGGAATTACATAGATAACAGAAGTGGAAAAACGGCCTTAGCGAAGAAGGACAGGGAAAAGTTAGAACTAGCTTTGTTCTTAGAGGAAGGAGAGAGATGGCGAACATTACAGAGAGTGGCGGGAGAAATAACAGCTAATAACAACAAGGCTCAACCATTGCCTCTGAAGGTTGAGCCACCGCTGCACAAACTAGTATCATTGCACCCATTGCTAAAAGGCAACGTAGAATCGAAAGGGGAAGTCACACTAGATGAAGGAGATAATAAATGTAAGACACAGGGGAGGAGGGGCGCACCCATACACATGGATTGTTATGAGGGGATCAGGAAAGCAAGGGAAGAGTGTAACAATACTGACATTAATACTAGTGAGGAGTGAGTGAGTGAGTGATTGAGAAAGAGTTAGCATTGAGTTTAGTTAGAAGGGTCAGATGAAGTGATTTGTGAAGAGTGAGACAGAGAAGAGGAAGAGTGTGTGGATTGGCAACGAGAAGTGGCGATGAGATTGGAGAAGGCTTTCCAGTAGGAATTTTCTTTGGGGAGATTCATATCTTTCGATGGCCTTTTAAGATTAATAATCTAGTTTTGGAGTATGTCCAAAAACGAATTAACCAGAAAGGAAAGGAAAGGATTACTGAAAGTGAAAATGGTTATGGAGATTTGTGAAAACAAAGGAAGTATGTAAAGAGAGGTAAAGAGAGTTAGAGAGAAGGAACGTAAGTGAGGAAAACCCGCCGTTGGGGGCTGGACAGAGAGACAACAGAGAGAAAGAGACTGAATTTGCATTGTACTGAACAGATTATTTGTGTGCTTGGATGTACTCTGTATTTGGTCCCTGAATGTAACCTATGTCCACTGTTTTAGAAAAAACGTAGAACCACCACTGGGATTGGTGATTCTGTGGTTCTTGGAGACTCTGCATCACGTCGGAACACCATGTGGTATAGATCATTACATCTTGGTACACAGAGCACTGGTGAGACAACAGGTTGGATCAGAGGGAGAAGGTGTTTGGAGAAGGGAGAGGAATGTAATAGAAAGCAAAAAGGGCGGACGCGGACCGACCCGGAGGTAATAAATCAGCGGAGAGGAGGCTGGGGGTCGGTTTAGCTCAGGAAGTAGAGGGTGTCTTGTAACCGAATGGTTGCTGGTTCGATCCCCATCTCCTCCTAGCTGAGTGTTGATGTGTCCCTGAGTAAGTTACATGGTGATCACAGGATTTAGGAATAATTATCTAGACTCCAAAACATGAGCAATTAGCGTTAAAAATTGTCTGCACACCACACTCCACAGGAGTCAATGGGTTCAATGGCGCCAGGGTAAAGTGAGTCATCAAAAGAGGAGCGGACCCAACCCATGGACTCTCCGTGGATAGGTGGATGTTATTTTGGTGCTTGGACCTGACGAGGTCTAGGTGCCAAGATAACAACACAAATAAAATATTTCCTTCCAGATTATGATAAGTAATAGACAATTTATTAAAAGTGATCTTATAATTTAGAAAAAACAATCGGCAATACTTAAAAATTAGACCAAATAAGTATGATAAAACGTTATCCAAATTTCTAATTTAGGTTATCCACAATGACAAAATGTCATTTAAAATAAATAAGTAAAATAGAATAAGAAAGGATGTGTGTGTGAGCCTGTTCTCATGTGTGTGTCAGGACGGCCGAGGTAGGGGAGAACCCTCCCCTACTCAGAGTGATGGAATACACAAGGGGATACTGAAAGCATGCTTCAGATAAAACAACATGGTTAATTAGAAAATGGAAACAATGTATCAATTCAGTGTTGAATAAACTAGATAAGGACAACGTAGAGAGTTGGGTTTGGTATAGTAGTGAATCAAAATGTGGAAAACACTAAATGCAAGCAATAGGGAGAATAAAAGGTTTAAATAGGTCGTCCAATTTAAATAGATAGTGAAAGGCAATCGGGTAGGATTATGAAGAGAATTGTGATTTTGAGTAACGGTTAAGACAGAAGTGAGTCGCCCAATATTGAAAATGCAAGTTTTAATATTGTGATTTTTGTTTTCTTTCACATCTCCCTAGTTAAAGACAATAGGTGGATTGACGCCACATCTGCTGGGAAGGAGTCATACATGCTATGTTGTCAAATTGGATTCGGAAGTAGTGGGTTTACCTTCAAATGCCACTAATGCTGTTACAACACTTTAATAATTTTAACTCTGATAAATTATCTTTTGTTTTATAGTCGCCCTGATGTGTATTCATTAAGCACACACATGGCTGCATAAGGCAAATGCGGCTGAAGACTCTGTCTCCATCCAGGGGCGGACTGGCCATCGGGAATACCGGGGACATCCCCGGTGGGCCGATGGCCGAAAATATAATTCCACCGGCCCATCATTATCATGTACCGGCCCATCATCGCATCAGCCGAAATGATTAACACAGCGGCACAAGCATAATTTTCTCCAAGAGCTATACCTATCTTAATCTGACTGACTGACTGACTGACTGACTGCTACTCGCAATCGGTCTTCCAACTCATGGTGACTATTTTTCGATTTTTTTTTAAGTGTCTTCTAATATGTGTTTTACAGACTTCGGAAGTCCAAAGTAAGAAAAGATCTCCACCTTATTAATAAACACCTCTAAATTGGTTCTTACACAGCCGAAGTGTTCTCAACTGTGCGGATTGAGGTAGAGAATTTGGATTTGCATACATACACGCAACGCGGCACCCAGTTCTACGCATGCGCTCAACCCATGAGGCCCAGTGATGCTGGTGGCGATACGATACAACGACCTACGGTAAGCTTACTGATCATGAATTAAAACGTCTCTAAAATATGTTTGACTTAGGACCTATGTTCTATGGCCAAGTTCGTTTGCATTGTAAATACAAGACAAGTCTGTAGCTGTTGCTAGCCCTCAGCCTACTCTACTCTGAAACAGCCAGCCGTTAGCCTACACTCTAATGTTGTGTGTTTGAGTGGTGGGCTAGCCGGTTAGCCCATTGGTGCGCGGTCCAGATACCGAATTATGATAGCCCTATACTCCGACAACAAGAAAGTCATTAGTCCGACAGCCCACCGCCCAGGATAGGGTGGTGTCATTTATGTGCCATGGTGTACTGTATGATGATGTTATGATGGTCATTTATGAAGACGTGAAAACAGTGGTAGCACTGGCGTGCGAAGTGCTGCAAGATGCGGCGGGAACCACACCACCTCCACCACAAAAAATGAATTCAGTTCACAATTTAGTGGGTACTACTCTTGATACAGTAGAGTAACATCTGATCCATCATTTATTCTCTTTTCTATTCTTTGTCTTTGTCTTCTATTTTTTGTCTTTCTCTTCTCTTAAGACCCATTCGCCCACCGGTGGGCGATTTGTGTTTGTTGACCACATGTTTCCACTACGCAGCGACATAACCCGCTTCAACTTTCATCATTACAGACATTCTATACATCGTTAGAAAGGGTAGAATCTCCACAATTTATTCATCCGGTTGTTTTTTTTTATAAATCATGAGCACAAAACCATAAATATTGATATTAACCAGCATGGTAAACCGGAAATGCCAGAAAACAGAGTGACTCCCTACCTTTGAAGCAATCTGAGAACCGTAATATGTGTCCATTCCTCAATTATTTATTTTCCAATTGTCCGTGAGAATCCACTGATCAAAAGCATCCAAATGGTTTTTCATAAAATTATTCCAGCTTGTGAATATCGTCGTGTAAAGTCCATTTGTTTACCATCTCCAAACTTTGTTCGTCAACTAACATACAGACGTTCGCAGCCGTATCGATATTTTCTCTAGCTCCAGCATGCAGTTGTTGGATATGCTTGTTTTCATCACTTTGCTGGCTACAAAATAAAAGTGTCCCCGTCTTTTTCTGTTCAGTTTTCACTCCGGTACAGCCCGTGAAGTAGATGGAGCGCTCCCAGTTCGAAGGGCCAATGGGCTTTGTTTACTTTGTTACGCGGCTTTAGTATAGGGACAGCGTATTGGCTATTGATATGTCAATCACTTGGGCTTCTAGCCAATGAGTTTACCTTTCCAACGCTGCTAGGCGTGTCCAGCTGTGATACGTATGAGCCGAGATATAAAGCTGCGTCAACACGGCAGACAACTCACTTTGCGCATATTTTGCGCATATATTGTTCATATTTAGTTCTTGTCATATTTTCATGATATGGCCAATATCTCAATATGAATGTGTGAAAAAATTATGTTTTGAATCACGGAGAAAGGTTTTATAGTCACCAAAATGCTTCAGTAATGTTTCCAGTGTCACAGAAGTAGAGTAAATGCATTTGGCACAATTTGGCCATTTGGAGACATTTTGGAGAGGTTTGTGCCGCCAGTGACAACACACCATAAAAACTCCATTAACTCCCCAAGGTTTAGGCCTAGAACTCTTCTTCCAGGTGTAGTTGGCATGATGTAGAAGGTATTTGGCATATTGCCATATGCCTTACATATAAAGCACATCCTAGTTATTGTAGTTCAATTATGACCTATTATTTTCGAAGACAAAAAAAATTGCTTTAGAGCCATGTCTGCACTGATGTCATTTAGGTTGTGTGTATGATACATGCCAAATACATATCTACAGAAACTAGAGCTTGTCAGCTTCCAAATGAAGTATCATACATCCATCTAGGACTTAGGGTTACTGTGTTATAAGCTTTTCCATTTGGGTATGTGTATAGGCGAAAAAAACCAAAATACTGCCGGGCCTTAACAGGACGCAGGTACACACCCAGTTGGATGAACTCTACCCATTACTGTGATGGACGTGGAGTATACTTTTTTTGTTAATAAATAACACCTTTTGGAAGTGTATAATGCGTCCACTCTCACTGATTGCTATTAACTCATTGCATGGCTTAAGAGGTATGTGGAAAATAGTTGCACAGTTGGAGTCAGGCTTTTAGCTAGGATTTTTTGTACAGCACTTGATCGTTTTTAGGTAATATTGCAAATACACTGATTTATTTATATGTTTAGTAATTTAATGCATAATAACAGTGAGTGTAACTGAAACTAGGTAACAAGGTACAAAATTCAAGTAACAACTTTAACAAAAAGAAACAACTTTCTACACAACTTTAAAGTGTATGATGTATATTGTATTGTATTGAATTTAGATTAATTAAGACCACCACCTTAACACACAAACTCTTGTTGAACTCATAAAGTAGTAGGTTCAGTGACGTGCGGTGAGACAGCTGTCTTCTGTAGCTTCTGCGAGCCCGTGAATCAATGTTTCGTTTGAATCATGATGTAACGTTGTTGTAGCGGGAATACAGCAATGCTATTTTCTAATTGTCAGGGCATATGTATGATTCTAGACTTCGCTAAGCACTGAAGCGACTGAAACGGTGAATTTTGATCACATTCAGCGAAGTTAACAGGTAAAACGGGAGAAAAATAGGGCGTCTTTAGGCCGTCCTGCCTAAAAGTAGGGCGTCCCATTTCTTCTTATTTTTTAGTAGACTATAGGGCAGACGCCCTGCTAGCTAAAAGCCTGGTTGGTGTAGACATTCGAGAGACCAAAAAGACTGAAAAGGTGTGTTATCGAATTTAGTGGGCCGGTCTGGTTCAAAATGCCCGGGCCGATTTTTTGTCCCAGTCCGCCCCTGTCTCCATCCCTCCACTTTGCGATCTATACCACCATATAGGTGGGGATTGATCGTATCCCAGGTACGGCATCCTGCAATAAGCCAGTATGGAAGGCTGGTTAGCCAACGACGGGTAAGATCCCACCTTGAAGCCCGGGACAACCTAAAACAGGCACAGTCACGATTACTTGGCAGAGTCACTGTGAGCACTGGCTCACTTGATCATGGAGTGACGGACTGCAACCATCATAGGAAAAGCCGGCTGATGAAAGGTGGAGGGGGAACCGGAGTCAAATATGTCAGCTATGGCAGCAGAGGTGGTCTTGGAAAGGGGCATGTCGCATTTTATTTTATTTTACCTTTGTGGTATAGAAGCCCACTAACGCATGTACGTTTTTTCGGTTTAGTGCATGACTTTGGAACAGCTCGGTTTCAGGAGGCTGATGGTAAACCCACCCATATTGGGCTTTGGATTTGGACATACTGGTTTCGATTTCCCTTCCCAAAAGATTGGTTTCAGTTTGCTGATGCTTAAGGTTAGACGTTTCGACGTTGGTTGCACCAACGGCGTTCTTAGATTTGCTTATCATTTAATGTGCATGGTTTTGACCATTGCGCAAGGGGGGAGGTATTGAGGAGAATTAGGACAATTTTTGAAAACAAGGTTTTTCTTCACCATACTTGCAAACAATGATTGACATCCAGCTAAATGAGTGTGAAATATTTGAAAAAAGGTTTGGAATTCCGTCACAAATTAGCTCAGGTGATAGGGCAGCGTTTATTCAGAAAACACTCAAACAAGTGATTTAACATCTGCATGTCAAATAAAGACTAGTCCGTGTCTACATTCCTCAAACCACAAGGTATGGTGGAGAGAGGAATGGGACGCTTAAGACAAAGATTAACAAAATTAAATTAGAGTACTAAATTGGAGGAGTAATGCACTACGACTGACACTAATGAGTTATCGCATGAAAACTAACAGAACGACGCATCTAACCCCGCATGAAATGCTTACGGGTCGACCCATGCCTTCACCTGTCATTCGAGGGCCTCATAAAGGACCTCCATTAGAACAATTGGAAACTGAATTAAGACGCTATATGGGACAACTGACTGGCATACACAGGCTTATTTTTCAACAGGAGAAAGACAGAGTTCCAGAGTTGGAGGAGGAGCCACCAAGGGGGGTGGAGCCAGGTGACCAAGTGTATCTCAGGGTGTTCAGGAGAAAGTGGAACGAGCCCAGGAGAGAAGGACCATACAAAGTCACCAACGCAACACCAACAGCCATCCAAGTGGAAGGAAGTGCCACGTGGTATCATCTCAACCACTGCACAAAAGCCGCTCAACCTAAAGCCAGGGATGAGTGTGAGGAGGAGGAGCCAGACGCAGACACGCCTGGGGCTGACCAGCTGCCCCAGGACCAGATCCAGTCGAGCCAAGAGATACAGAAACATGATGATGCTGAAAACGGGGAGCCTGTTCCTGATCCTTTACGGTATGTGCCAGATTCCGCTGGCACAAGGACAGACCCCGAGGAAGGATGAAACCACGGAGACAACACAGACCTGGAAGAGCCAGGAATCAGGGGCTGGTACTGAAGGAAGCCAGAGAGAATATATACTTCTTAAAGCTGTGGCTTGGCAGAACAGACAGGCTTTAGATTGGCTTTTAGCAGAAAAGGGGGGAGTTTGTGCTCTTATAGGTGAAATGGGTTGTACCTTCATTCCAAATAATACTGCCCCAGATGGATCATTCACACTTGCGATGAACAAACTAGAGGAGTCGGGTGACTGGGAGAGGATGCTCTATGGGGAGATAGATTGGAGTGAAACTGGAGAGGAGACCGGAATGTGAGAATCGGACATCAGAAGGAGGTCCTATTTTCTTAACTGGTGACCTCTCCATGTGAACCACAACCATTGCGGACAGTTTGAACAAATGGACATTGGACTAATGGGTTTCAGGGCTGGTGGCTGTAAACAGAAGCAACAACCACAATGCCCAAACCCCCCACGTTTATATAGTATACCGGTACATGACGATAATCAGAGCTATCCAAATCTATGCAAGCTTGTTGACAATCTTAGTTTTTATTTCTTTTTATTTTAATTTCTATTATTTACTTATTTTTTAAATGTCATTTTTTGAGTTTCATATTTTTATGTCATATATTCTGAAATGCTAATTTTCAATGCATGCTGAAAATACTATGTTATGTGTGAATTCTAGTTAAACATTTGATAGATCTTTTGGCCTTAAACAGGTTTAAAATCCTGAGAACTATAATACAGGTTGAGATTCCTGAACATGCTTAAAGGTTTTTAATGATGATCAAATGTAGTGCAAAATATAGCCTAAACGATTGTTATGTTTTTGTTGTGATCTTATCTTACAAAAAAGGGGGGATGTGTGGTAGAAATGAATGAGTATACAGTGATGTTGCTAGGTACGCGTCCTGCGTCCCTGACGCATTAAAATCTGAAAGGACGCACTAAACTCACTATCCATGCGTCCCGGGGACGCATCTCATTTTCCCCATGAAAAACGATACATTGTGAACATTAAACAACTCGTGTTTAATCACAGTAACTGGCCAAAGAAACCGTCTTGTGAGCAGACCGGACAAGCGCTGTTTCAACCCTCTGCGCATCTACTCGGCGCAGACGTGATCCCCTGTACAAAGTATCGCGACATGCTAATTTAGCCGCTACCAAAACAACTAGCTCGTCACCGCTGATTTCATTTCAACAATTTATTTTGGTGCTATTTATGATGCTACAAAAATCCTGTTTGATTTGAATGTAATATGTCATGCCACTGTGACAGTTCTGCAATAAACTTTTCAGATTTTGAATTTTATTTGTTTAATTTCAGATACATTTTGAACATACATTAATATATCTGTTTATTATAACCATATCATACCACCATCAAGGAGTTTAACACTATTAATTTAATTTAAGAAATAGAATAATAATAAAAAAGAAACACATTTTTTAAACTTGGGAGTCGGGACCCATTGAATTTCTCAGGGACCCACCCAACTCGCCACCTGTGGGTCCCGGGGACTCACTACATTGAAAACCTATCAACATCACTGAGTATATTCTATGGTAAACCATGATTATTATGAGGTCTGTATATCTAATAGTGGAAAAACACATGATGCCTGGGAGTCTGGGTTCAGAACAGATGGTGGGACCCCTAAAAGGAGCAGGGAGCTACGGGGTTAAGGCATGCTGACCTCAGCCTAGTGTCTTGGGCTATCTTTGCTGACCATTTGCTGACCGTTCAGGTTAAAATGAATTTATGACTGAATGGAGGCGGACACCTCAAGGAGAAGCTGCTCTGTTTGTGTGTATAAAAAGACGCCGCAGTTTGTGAACCACAGTAACTCTATAGATCTACTCAGGCTGTTGTCGTTGTTGTTTTTCTGCACGATAAAGTCTTTGGTCAATTCTTGCTCCGGACCCCTCGTTTTATTTTACTCTCTCTCTCTTGAATTAGTCTAAGTGTTTATATCTCGATTAATCTTCAACACTCTCTCGCTCTCACACACTCACACACTCCCCCCCCCCCCCCCCCCCCCACACTTTATTATAAATGCAACCCCTCCCCGACCGAAATGCACAAGCCGCTAATGTCATCAATCCTGGCACGTCCAAACAGTGCCAGTTTCACAGCGCAGTCTATGTGGCTTTTTGATTTACCGTGCATCTCGATTGCCCGGGACCAGTTGGCAAGGTCCACGAATCCTGTAGTGACCCAGGGATTGTTAAGGGAGCACGAATCCTTGTCAAAAAGAAGACACGTCCAGCAATATAGTCGCTGAAGTTTGCTGCTGAAGTTTGCTGCTGCCAGCTAGCCACTCCGTTCGTGTATAGTTTTCTTCATTGAACGTCCGAAAGAAGCCTTGCTTTCTCTCCCCGCGCAGTTTCAGCTTCGGTGTTGGCCTGCCATCGGATTTTATTTTGATTCGCTGCTGTTGTGGTAGCTTGGTAAAATTATTTTAAAGTAAATAATCTAAATCTCAACCTCCATAACTGCACTTGCTAAGTAGGCTACTCAAAAATGATTCAAACATGCTAATTTCGCACTATTTTTTTTATTATAGTTTTTTCGGTGACGTTGATAAAGATGCTTTGATTTGATTGGTGTGAAGCCAAGGGCCGAGTGGCTTCCCTTGGCAACCTCCTGACACCCTCCCGACCAATCAGAGGAGGGCAGTGTCATGACAGTAGCCTCACCTGATTGGTCAATTCTTTCATTTTTTTTCACCAAGGGATGCCAGCTCGGGCTGGCTTCCTCGCAGTGTTCAGTGTCGTGTTTCGCCGCGGCTTCAGTTTATAACAGGGGCGCAGTATCGCGCATTGTGAAATGGTCAATGAGAGGAGAAAATGGGGAAGAAATGACAGCAACACAGCACAAAATAATTAACGAAACTGTTAATATAAATGTTTTTATGGGATGACAACTACAGCCTAAAATAACAGGGAAGCCTGGCTTCCCTTGGCCTCCGGGAGAAAACGCCACTGCTGCAAACATGGTGGCATCAGGCCTTCAGTGTGCATATTGTATATAGTCCTCTGTAAACCTATTCAGTGTACAGACTGTATATAGTTCTCTGCAAACCTATGGTTGCTTCAGGCCTTCAGTGTTCATATTGTATAGTCCTTTGCAAACCTATTCAGTGCACATACTAGAATAGAATAGAATAGAAAGCCTTTTATTATACTGTATATAGTCCTCTGCAAACCTATGGTGGCATCAGGCCTTCAGTGTGCACATTGTACTGTATGTAGTCCTCTGCAAACCTATGTTGGTATCATGCCTTAAGTGTGTCTTCAACAACCACACACAAAAGTTTGCACATTTACATGAATTTTGTGGAATTCATATTTCATTGTATTTGTCTAAATGCATACTAATGCAGGCTGTAGATATATTTATGAGTGACGTTTACCAACACAATGCCTTGGCCGTAACACACTCACCCATTATCTCTATCTCTCTCTCTCACTCACACACAGAGAGAGAGAGAGAGAGAGAATGTTACCTTGTGTGTAATTCAAAGTTATTGTTGATGTATCTGCGCTCTTAATGTTGCTGATTTCTACAAGGCAAAAAAATAACTTAAAACTTAGTTCCCTGGCCCCATTCGTCTTTGTAAGTAAATGTTCTTTTTTTGCCTTTCCTATTTTGTCAGAATGCACCAGAATGCTTCGTTTGTTTGTGAAAATCACAAAAAAATCTTCTGGGGGAGAATGCCCCCAGACCCCCCTACAGGGGTTTGGAATGCAAACGTTCAGCCCCCCCTCAAATAAATTCCACCAGCCGCCACTGGGGTATACGCCGTATGCCCGCGTATACCCCCAGATAGCAAACAATCATTGAAACTATGTTAAATGTCCCATGACATGCTATTTTATGTATTCTTTAATATAGGTATTAGTGGGCAACTAACACAGTATTCAAAGACGTTCCCGAAATTCAGCCATGGTGCAGAGTTATAGCCACTCCGAGCCAGTCGCACATTGAGCTTCCCCCAAATGCGCTGTTTTGGTGTCTCTAGCTATAATGCAAATGAGGAGGAGCGAGGCGGGTCAAGGAGGAGGGTGGGGGTGTGGCCCTGAGCAGCTTGCAGCCACGGTACCATGCGCTCTGTTTACAGTGGATGTATTGCAATGGCGAGGCGCACACAGCAATCAAGCCGTGTTCTGTAAATATTCTAGAACACATGGGAGTCTTGGAGCTCATCCTCATCATCCTCATCGTCATCCGCTTATCCGGGGTCGGGTCGCGGGGGGAGCAGCTCAAGCAGGGGGCCCCAGACTTCCCTTTCCCGGGCCACATTGACCAGCTCTGACGGGGGGATCCCGAGGCGTTCCCAGGCCAGTGTTGAGATATAATCTCTCCACCTAGTCCTGGGTCTTCCCCGAGGTCTCCTCCCCACTGGACGTGCCTGAAACACCTCCCAAGGAAGGCGCCCAGTGGGCATCCTTACCAGATGCCCGAACCACCTCAGCTGACTCCTTTCTAAGTAAAGGAGCAGCGGCTCTAATCCGAGTTCCTCACGGATGGCTGAGCTTCTCACCCTATCCCTAAGGGAGACGCCAGCCACCCTTCTGAGAAAACTCATCTCGGCCGCTTGTACCCGCGATCTCGTCCTTTCGGTCATCACCCAGCCCTCATGACCATAGGTGAGGATAGGAACGAAGATCGACCGGTAGATCGAGAGCTTTGCCTTGCGGCTCAGCTCTCTTTTCGTTACAACGGTGCGGTAAAGCGAACGCAATACCGCCCCCGCTGCTCCGATTCTCCGGCCAATCTCACGCTCCATAGTACCCTCACTCGCGAACAAGACCCCGAGGTACTTGAACTCCTTCACTTGGGCTAAGGACTCATTTCCTACCCGGAGTAAGCAATCCACCGGTTTCCTGCTAAGAGTCATGGCCTCAGATTTAGCGGTGCTGATCCTCATCCCAGCCGCTTCACACTCGGCCGCCAGCCGATCCAGTGAGTGCTGAAGGTCACAGGCCGATGATCCAATGAGGACCACATCATCTGCAAAAAGCAGTGACGAGATCCTCAGACCACCGAACTGCAACCCCTCCCCACCACGACTACGCCTCGATATCCTGTCCATGTATATCACAAACAGGATTGGTGACAAGGCGCAGCCCTGGCGGAGACCAGCACCCACTGAGAACGAAACTGACTGGCTGCCGAGAACACGAACACAGCTCTCGCTTTGGGAGTACAAAGATTGGATGGCCCTGAGGATAGACCCCCTTACCCCATACTCCCGCAGCACCTCCCACAGTTTCTCCCGGGGGACCCGGTCATACGCCTTCTCCAGATCCACAAAACACATGTAGACCGGATGGGCATACTCCCAGGCCCCCTCCAGGATCCTTGCGAGAGTGAAGAGCTGGTCCGTAGTTCCACGTCCGGGGCGAAAACCGCATTGTTCCTCTTCAATCTGAGGTTCGACGATCGGCCGAACCCTCCTTCCCAGCACCTTGGAGTAGACTTTACCAGGGAGGCTGAGAAGTGTGAAACCCCGGTAATTGGCACACACTCTCTGGTCCCCCTTTTTGAACAGGGGAACCACCACCCCGGTTTGCCACTCCTTTGGCACTGTACCCGACTCCCACGCGATGTTGAATAGGCGTGTCAACCATGACAGCCCCTCAACACCCAGAGCCTTTAGCATTTCTGGCTGGATCTCATCAATCCCTGGGGCTTTGCCACTGCGGAGATGTTTGACTACCTCAGTGACCTCCACCAGGGAAATTGACGACGAAACACCATCAACCTCGAGCTCTGCCTCCAACATAGAGGGCGTGTTATTCGGATTCAGGAGTTCCTCAAAGTGTTCCTTCCAACGTCCGACGACCTCCTCAGTTGAGGTCAACAGAGTCCCATCCTTACTGTACACAGCTTGGATGGTTCCCCGTTTCCCCCTCCTGAGGTGCCGGATAGTCTTCCAGAAACACTTTGGTGCCGACCGAAAGTCCTTCTCCATGGCCTCTCCGAACTTCTCCCACACCCACTGCTTAGCCTCCGACACGGAAGCCGCTGCAGCCTTTCGAGCCTGTCGGTACCCTGCAACCGAGTCAGGAGTCCTCCAGGATATCTTATCCCGGAAGACCTCCTTCTTCAGTCGGACGGCTTCCCTGACCACCGGTGTCCACCACGGTGTCCGAGGGTTACCGCCCCTTGAGGAGCCTAAGACCCTGAGGCCACAGCTAGCCACCGCAGCTTCAGCAATGGAGGCTTTGAACACCGCCCACTCCGGCTCAATGCCCCCAACCTCCACAGGAATGCCAGAAAAGCTCCGCCGGAGGTGTGAGTTGAAGATACCTAGGACGGGGGCCTCCTCCAGACGTTCCCAGTTCACCCGCACTACTTGTTTGGGCTTACCAGGTCTATCCGGAAATTTCCCCCATTCCCTGATCCAACTCACAACCAGATGGTGGTCGGTTGACAGTTCCGCCCCTCTCTTTACCCGAGTGTCCAAAACATGCAGCCTCAGATCAGATGACACGATCACGAAATCGATCATTGATCTTCGGCCTAGGGTACTCTGGTACCAGGTACACTTATGAGCACCCTTATGTTCGAACATGGTGTTTGTTATGGATAATCCATGACTAGCACAGAAGTCCAATAACAAACGACCACTCGGGTTTAGATCAGGGAGGCCGTTCCTCCCCACCACGCCTCTCCAGGTGTCTCCATCGTTGCCCACGTCTTGGAGCTCTGTATCTAAATATTATCAAATAGCCTACACAGATATCTATATCATATAATATATATTATCACGGCCAAAAGCTGTGTGAGCCGATATTATGAAACTCAAACGACCGCGTTGGGTTTTCCGACGTTCCTGGTTCTTCAACATCCACATCAATGTGAAGTAGACACTGTAACGCAAGTGTTTCTTGTCGGTTCTTTGACGTGTCTTGTATTTCCACAACGAGACTGTTGTGGGGGTTATCTGAAGCTAAGGGACCACCGCCGGAGGCGGAGGTGCCTAAGCGCTGCCCGGCAACGATCCCTTTCTCCTCCTTGTCGTGGTTCATGTTCTTGAGGGAGTTTGAGCACTCCAAGGAAAATCTCAGCCCTAGCCCTCGCTGTTGCGCGTTCATGCGCCGTGGAGCCATTTCCCAATACCAGTTTAAAGGTAGCTTAAGGGGTAAGGGGGAGGGCTAACATCCCCTCAAAATTTAGATTTTCAATGGGCACACTCAAAGCGCTTCAGTTCTGACTTGCTCCCACAATACCTTGCGAGAAAACGGAAAATCAAGAAATATCCTAGACAAGATGGAGGGCGAAAAGATGAGAAAGTCCGCGGCCCGACCCCGGTCCTCGACTGGGCTGCAGAGCCCGATCACGGTCTCTCCAGCCCGGCCGTCGACGTGGTCGGGCGGCCCGCGGTCGGGGAGCTGCCGGGCTCATGTCGTATGATATCCAGATCTTCCATGTTCTAGTGACTCCAGGTTAAAAATAAGCTTTATACTATTATATTATATTAGTAATATTCTATAAGTATTATTATATATACTAATATATTATATTGTATTAGTAATATTACATGGTTAATCAATGTTTTTTTGGCAGTACTATATTGTGTACATAGCTATTATATATTGTACATAACATATGGCCATATCACCCAGTTCTGGCATATAATTCCTAATTCCTTCTTATTCGTTTTCTTTCAGGACATCGTTGAGTCCACTGCCACCAGCCCCCCCCACCTCAACCTCATGCTCCTCCACCCCAGGCACCTCTTCCACCACCCCAGACACCCCTTCCAAGAGGAGAGTGCCAGGGAGCAGGCGAGGCATGAGGAGAGCGAGGCAAAGTTGGCGGAATGGTGGAGAAGATGTGATTCTCCACCATTCTCTCAAAAGCTGAGAGAGAGTGTGTGTGTGTGTGTATTTTTAGGTGTGCGTGTGTGTGTATTTTTAGATGCGTGTGTGTGTATTTTTAGATGTGTGGTTCAGTGTTTCTTATTTAAATAAAGTGTTTCTTCTAAAGTGTTTGTGTTCTTAACCGATTATTATCTAAGGGTACACTCACACTAGGCCATCTGGCCGTGGCCGTTTTAGCACCTAACCGTGCTCAAATCTGCCAGTGTGAGTGTGGCCAGTCTGGCTAGGCCGGGCCAATTTGGCCACTTGGGAGAGGTGTGCTGCTACGGCACGGGCCGCTACGGTACAGATGCTAATGAGCCGACACGCGCACACGCAAGGCTACTCAACCTGAGCTGGATGACGTATAGTCAATGCGACGACCACGGACATAATAAAGGCGACGAGCCTTCTTTCCCATTAAACGTAAACATCGCGTCAAGCGGTTCAACTGTTGGTGTGTTCTCTGTGTTGTTGTCCATTGTTGTTAAAACTCTGACTGGCGGCAGACTTTATTATGGTCCATACAGCGGACGCTTGGTGATGACGTGTTACGACATGATGACGCATGTACAAGAGCCTTCCGTGGCCAGGCCACAGCTGCGACGGCCAACGGCCACGGCCAGATGGCCGAGTGTGAGTGCAGGCCAGAGAACAATGGGGCCATTTGAGCACAGTTAGGTGTGAAAACGGCCAACGGCCACGGCCAGATGGCCTAGTGTGAGTGCACCCTAATACCACCTTTAACATGTAGCTAAGTGACATTCAAAATAAAGGTATATTACGAGGGACAAATAGTATTAAAAAAATCCTTTATTTAAACATGCCAATTACAAAATATAAATACCATTTCAGGATAAACATCTTTACAATGGGTCTTGCTCATTGCCCGAGAAAATGGCAGCCAGTCTGTCTCTTGCAACATTACCAGGGGTCTGGTTATCTGCTAGGGGGCCCGTTGAGGCCATGATGACGTCACAGGGTAGGGTGGTCCCATTTGGTAGGGGATCGGTTAGGGGTAGCAATGAGCATGAGCTATGAGGGTAAGGGTTAGGGTTAGGGTTGAGATGTAGGGTTGAGACAGTGAGCAAAGAAACGGGATTGGGCCAAAGTGAACAGCGAATTATTCGCTCGAGAAAACCGGAGACAAGTTTAGATTTGTCGTGCCACACTTTCGCCCTGAACAGGCAAGCGCGTTCACGAGGATTTGTGCCGCGACAAATTCGCTCGAGTTGAAATATTTCAAACTTTGACGCGAATTTCGCGTGATGACAGCCAATCAGCGTTCAACGGCTTGGCCACTGAGTGACATGTGTAACGTAACAGCCAATCAGCGTTCAACCGGTGTGTGTGTATGTGTATCAGTTGATCAACTGATTACCAAACGCATAAGTTAGCACTTTTTGATATGGTAGCATGATTCGATAGACTCTGATACTGTATAATAACGTCTTTATTGGAGTTTTCAGGGGTACAGTATGTATATTACACCAGTACTAGTGTCATCGTGCGCATGCGCAGAACCACTAGATAGCAAAAACTGACAAGGGAGCAGAAATTGGTAGAAGGCAGGTTGCACTATGCTAGCGTGGGTGCCGGTGTTCACCGGCGGTCAGAAGAAAAAGCGGTGCTGTTTTAATAGATTTCACGACATACATCCATGTATCTGCTGCCGACTTAGCAATTGGTATAATGGTACAGATAGCCTATGTATTTCGAGCTAGCTATCACAAAAATAAACTGGACTCTGAGGTTTTGCTAACTTATTGTAACCTGTTGGAAGATAACGACGATAGCCATCAGCACGAAGTTACATTAACTTTGGCAGATTTTGACATTGATTTAACAAAATCTATTTCAATGACTGCAGTACTGCGTGGGTTACCACCATGTTAACGAGTAACAGTAGTTGATTTGGTACAATTCATTCATATCGAACATTACATAAGCGGCTTACCTGATCGTATGGGTCAAGCGTCCAGAAATGAGATGTGTCCGGTGAAGTACGTTGGTCTACCACCCGATGATCTCCCGGTCAACCAAAAATCGATGGATTTTCAATCATATTTCCCGGTCAACTATATATCGATGCAATTTCAATCATATTTCCCGGTCAACTATATATCGATGCATTTTCAACCTTATTTCCCGGTCAACTATATGTCAATGGCTTTTCAACAACGGTCGTTTCCCAGTCAACTCTAAATCAATGACTTTTCAACACATTGGCAATATCGCCCGGTAACCCAAATTTCAATGCTTATTCCATCATAAAGATAACAATAGATCAATGTTGTTCCAATGTTGGTGCCATCAACATTAGATAACATCAGGTTTCATCGATATGGTAATGATGATTCAAGATTTATTTTGCATTGAAATTTCAATATCAACCATAATGATGATTCAGATGGAAAATCAATGTTTATTCAATGTTCGCTTGATGTCTGGGGGACTACACCAGTGCCCGTGTAACGGAGCAAATAAAATGAGTATGTAAATAGTTAAATCCTGTATCATTGGGTCAAGACTTTTATTTTGATATGTTGCTAATGTTGCATTCCGGATATCCTGCTGCAGAAAAGACGGTATCTGCTGCAGGTAGGTTGAGCATAAAACGTGTCCGCATGAAACATTTGTTAAAGTAATTTTATGATTGTCACTTATCTCTAGACGGTTGTTTAATACACTCTTCTGATATTTGGCATTGTATTGTTTCTTTTATTTGAGTTTTGATTTTCGTTTGCATTTGTAATATTGTATTTATTTTGTCTAGGCGGACCAGGAAATGCTTTAAACCTGTCCTTTATGTTTGCTGACCCATTGTGCAGGTAACCGATAGGTTGTTTTAGTTATATGTATGTTTATAATCCCACTTGTGGCGTTGCTAGTATTCACAACCTAGAATGTCTAGCCGGTCCCGCCATTTTTGTGTTGTACATGCAATACCGCCGGTCGCCACATGAGGTTCACCTGTTTTTAGCGCGACTCCGTTTTCTTATTTGTAAATATATATTGTTTGTTTGTGTTATATAACACATTATAGAGCAGAAAAGACGGTATCTGCTGCAGGCGGACCAGGAAATGCTTTAAACCTGTCCTTTATGTTTGTGACCCATTGTGCAGGCAATAAAACCGCTGCACCCAATGCTGAGCGTCCGAGTCCATGCTTGAAGGAAACAAAACACAACGCAGGTTATACCCGCACCTCACTATCGTCTTTCAGTACAGGCACAATCGGGGCTGCCCAGTCAGAGAACTCCACAGATTCAATAACACCTGACCGCTGCAGCCTGTCCAACTCCGCTTCCACCTTAGCCTTCATGGTGAATGGCACTGTGTGCGGTTTTCAAATACGTGGCTTTGCGTTGGGGTCCACGGTTAACTTCACTGTTGTGCCGCGGAGGGTGCCAAGCTCATCCTTAAAAACGTCTGCATACTTTGATAGGATGTCTCCAACCACTCTCATGTGCATGATTTCCCCCCAATTGAGGCAGATTTTCTTTAGGAGGTCCCTTCCAATCAGACTAGGTCCCTCCCCGTCGACCACTAACAGTTTTACTTTAGCTGACTGGCCTTCATACATCACATCTACTTCTATAGCTCCAAGTAGAGGAATGCACTCACCGGTGTATTGTCTCAGTCTGATGTTAGTCTTTCGTAAAGCAGGCGCTTTTCCAGAGCAGCACAACCTGGAGTAGGTGGTTATACTTATCACCGAAACTGAGGCACCCGTGTCCACCTCCATCGTCGGTCAATATTAAACATGTTAAAAGAACACTGCTCCTCCGGCTCTTCACTTTGCACATGATGCGTTTTCATTTGGGGTTTTGACTCTTCCCACTCCTTTTTCCATGGCTTTTTAGCACCGACCGTGGTAGTAGCCATGCTGCAAGCTTAGCTGCAGAATCCAGTTTTTTCTTTTTACTAATATTTAAGAAAGACCCAATAGGGTCGAAACGTTGCTGTTCATTTTTTTATCAAAATAATATGGTAGCTTCTTCAGGCAAAATGAAAAATAATTTTGGCTGAAGACCCAATAGGGTCGACACTTTGCTGTTAATTTTTTGTGGCATCATATAACATAAAATTAAAAATATATAATATAATATAATAATAAAATAAAAGTCCCCTGAAATAAATTTGAAATAACTTTGTCCTGTATATGAATGGACCTTCAGATCTTATTGGACTGAATAATTCAAAATAATGGCAGAACAGACGATCGTATACGCACCCTTGAGCGTGATTCATTGTCATTGTTTACTCACTGTATTAACATTAAAATTGGGAGAAATGAATTAGTCAAAAGTCTTTATTTCTTGGCCTAGCAGCCAAACTGTATTTTTCTTTTATAATTGTCTTATCCATCATAACCACAATTGACTGTGAAAGTCTTTGTTGAATCGGGAACACATTTAGTTTGAAGACCAGACAGTTGATGGTGGTCCCTCTTTTATTGCACTTTATGTAAGTGCACCCTAGTTTGAGGGCAGGAGACAACCACATCCCAGGGAGTGGGAGGCAGCATTAGGCATGACAAGAGGTCGAAGAACACACAAACGGTCATCCTCCGACAAAGTGTATCTGAAAAGCAAAGACATTACGACAGCAGACAGAGTTGGTTTGCTGTGACTCCCAACCTCCTCACGGCCTGGATAAACTCACGAAAATGAGGATGATTATTAAGATGAGGATAAAGACTGTATGGAGGGTGCTTTCCAGGTCAGGAAGCCCCTGAATGACATATTACTGGTGGATGGTTGGGGTTGTTGAGAGGATAGCTTCCACTGACTCATGATTCTAAAACACAGAGATGGGGATTGTGTGTGTGTGTGTGATTTGATTTATTTAGAATACCGACATCTGCAAGGGATATACAACCACATGACAGTGCAAGCACTTATTTCCTTACCCTATTCCTTATTTTCCTCCCTTATGATGAGCGACAGGAACGTAAAACATTCAACATCAAGTAAACATTGTGTCAAAGAAAAGAAAATTCCCTACACTCACTTTCTGTATAAAAGCATATTGAGCAGACAGAGATAAATAAACACAAACACAAGAAACATGGGGGAAGAGCAGGTTAGTGCCACTAGGATTCTAAATTCTCCATGAGCCACCCTTTTTCTGAAAAAAAGATGGTTACCCATACACGTAATCACCATTTGTCTTGAACTTGGGCCAGAACAGGTCTGCAGTGCTAGCTCTGGTGTGGTAAGCATTGGTATCCCTGGTCATCGTGAAGTGATTTTTATGGTATGCTGGTGACTTGTTGTTGCAAACATTATGGACCACCCTGAGCTGGAGATGAACTGACCTAGCCTCCAGGGGGAGCCAGCCCCTTTGTTGAAAATGGTGCTTACCCACATGATCTATTGATGCGAGCCCTAGCACTACCCTGACTAATCTTTTCGGAGAAACAAGCAATTTGTCTTTGAGGGCCTTATTAAGACCACTGTAACATGAGCCAAGGCCATAATCGAAGCAGCGTAAAACCAATGTAGTGGCTAGCAGTCTGAGACTTACTGAATCAAGGTATGGGGCTTTCCTAACTAAGAATCTGGTTTGGCTGTTCAACTTGCTCATGATCTTTGACCCCCAATTTTTTGTCTAATAGCCAGTCCCCGATCTTACTAAATTCCTCTTGCAGAATGTCATGCAGCTTGTGCTCATCTTTATTGGAGGTTAGAATAGCTGACTTATCAGCATATAAAAACTGATTCTCATTACAAGCGGACTTCATGTCGTTTATATATCAAAAACAAAATGGCCCTAATACACTCCATGGTGGGACTTCACATGGTATTGGTTGTTCCCTGGATAGATGTCTTTGGAATTCCGTCTTTTGAGATCTATAGGACAGGTAGGAAACAAACCAACCTAAGGCGGGAGGGCTCATGCCTAAAGCTGATAACTTGCTCTACAGTAGGCTATGATCAACAGTGTCAAAGGCCTTCTATAAATCAATTAGGATCATGGCACATAGTTTGCCAACGTCGATTTCCCCTCTGGTGAAGTCAGTAAGGTACTGGAGTCAGTTAAATGAGATTTTCTGAACCCTGATTGGAATTCATAAAGGAGTCTGGAATCAACAGCATATTCATATAACTGTTCATGAACCACTTTCTCCAGGACCGTGGAGGTTACGCTCAAAATAGAGACCGGTCTATAATTTCTCGGATTAGACCTGATACCTTTCTTAAAAAGTAAGATGACCTTGGAATATTTCATGTCATCAGATACAGTGCCTTGTTCTAGGGACAGATTAATGATATGAGCAATAACCGGAGCTATCAGATCAGCTGAGTCTTTCAAGAACGGTTGGGGTTTGTCTGTGTTCTCATTTATCTGTTCAGAAAAGTAGGTCCTTTTGGCCTCTTTGACTACACGTTGGGCCTCGTTCCTGCAGGATTTAAACATTGAGAAGTCAGCTGGGTCCCCTGAGAGTTTGTACTTAGACATGGCTTTATCCCTAGCGATGATGGCTTCAAGTACCTCAGATTTAAACCAAGGATGAGACTTTTGCTTTACCCTGACTGTGCTTGCTTTAGCCACTGAATCAATTAAGGAAAGAAATAGGGTTTTATAGTTAAAATAAAAAAAAATGTCTGAGGTGATCTATAACAGACCCCTAAAAGAATGGGCTTGCAAAGGCGAATGTCAATCATTAAGATTTCGGCTTCGTCAGGACGCCGGCGTGAGGACCGCCCTCGTGGAGACCCCCACGAAGACCCCCTCCCCCTCACCCCCTGCGAGGACTGCCCCCGTCCTCGCATGAGGACCACCTGTGTGTGTGTGTGTGTACTGGCCGATGGAACAAACAGATACACCCCAGCCAGGCCAGAAGTGCATGAAAAAATACATATTTGCCTCACGGGTCCTCACGGGGTCCTCACGGGGCAGACCTCACGGGGCGGTCCTCACGGGGCGGTCTTCACGGGGCGGTCTTCACGGGGCGGTCCTCATGGGGCGGTCCTCACGGGGTGGTCCTCACGGGGTGCTCCTCACGGGGCAGTCCTCACGGGGCGGTCCTCACAGGGCGGTCCTCACTCGGGCGGTCCTCACTGGGGCCTTCCTCACGTGGGCCGTCCTCACGTGGGCCGTCCTCAAGGGAGTGGTCCCCAAGGGGCAGTCCTCACGGGTAGGGGGGGGGAGATCTCACGGGGGCAAACCTCATGGAGACAGTCCTTACGGAGGCGGTCCTCACGGGGGTGGGCCTCACGGGGGGGGATCTCACGGGGGCGGTCCCAATGGGGGCGGTCCTCACGGGGGCAGTCTCCACTGGGGCAAACGCGCACACTTAGTTTGAACATAGGGGGGACACACATTACGCGGGACATGTCCCCCAGGAAATTTTAAGGGTCACACTTGGTGCCTTCTACTGATTTCTTTGTGCTCCAATGTGTGCCTTTTTCTTCCTCTATTGAGAGTGCACATATCTTATTTATGTGAATGGCACCAAGTGACAATTAAATAATAATGTTTTTAAGCCCACGTCTTTTGGGCGGGTGAATCATAAGGTTTCTCTTGTTCCTGGTGGTCCCTCATCCGTTAGAAGTGGGATCAATACGTTGGTATCAGTTGTTCGTATTCATTATGTATAGTTTTTAAAATAACAACAAAAAAACTGCTCCATTTTATTTCTGTTTGTCGCTTCCTGATTGTCAGTAAGTGAAGAAAAAATAAAATCTATACAAACGTCTTCATGTCTTCACGGTTCTTTTCATCTCCTGTTTCAGTCTCTAATTCGTCCATTATCACTGACCACTCACCGCGTAATACAGTCTCATGTGTCTGGGGCTTCCATGGTCCTATAAGCCCTGCTCTCAGAGCCAACATGCACAGTAATGGATTCTGTGCCACATGGGTACCTCATGGAAAAGCCTCCCCTCTAGATTGTAGGAGCTTGTGTCTCAATTTGTAAAAAGTGTTTATGGATAATAAATATAAATGTTGCATTCAACTGCATTTTTAACATGAACCCTCTATGACGCGTGAGTGTTGAAATTTATTATATATATTGTGTTATACAATAATAAAGTGAATTCTAAATATCACATTATTACAGGTTATGATTATTTGGGTCATTATCTTTTAATTCATCAGCACACAATAGTTGGAAGGAGCGTTATTAAATTGTAATTCTGGCGAAAATGTAACCCAGGGTCTTTGTATTGGCATGTATACCCATTAAATAAGCCCTCCAGATATTTTTTCAAATTGAAAAAAGTCGCAATGTTTGACTTCCATGTTAGGTAACCCTTCCTTTTACAGTCACCTAATTACTAGGTATTTACCTGGTAAATAAATGGTAAATATAGTATATTATTGGGTAATTAGCACTGGTAATAAGAAGGTAAATACAGAGGAACTACAGCGGAAGTACTAAGAAAAACCTCCACTATTACCCATCAACTCAACCAAGTACCATGTAGTTCTCTATCGTATCGAGACCATCTCTCTACATATTCCATATGTAGGGGGTATAACCCCCATGTCTGCTAAGGACCATGTATAGGCTTTAAGACACACGGGCACGCCAAGTCACGCCTACACCCAATCAATGATTGTTTATCTCCACTGTGAAAGGTACTGTGTGGGGTTGTGAATTAGACGAACGTGTGTGGGTTACAGCATTGGTATATACTTACCTATGTACGTTTTGGGAGTCTTTCTGCGGGCAGCCTCCTTGGATCGCGTAGTCTAACCCAGATAAGGTGAAAATAAAATCCTTTTTGGCTTGGTAGTGACACAGACGTATTGTACGTGCAACCCACGACTCACGCGTTGGCTTCAGGTCCCTTGCCTGGCAATGGCTTCGGTCCGCTAGAGGCAAGGCGACAAACATTTCTGCGGAGTCACAGAAGTCCTACCCTTCGTTCACACCAAAAGATGCATTTGCTTGCCGTATGCGTTGTCGCCGAAGTTTTGCGGCGCAGCAAAAATTTTGCAGCGCAGCATAACATACTGTAGCTGGCCAGAGGACGCCCTCTCCCAGCTCCAAGAATGCTTCTCAACGACAGAGTGGGGTCTATTTGAGAGTTTGGACCTGGACGAATACACAGTGTCTGTTTTATCCTACATCACATTCTGTGCTGAAAATGTCACCATCACAAAACAGACCAGGGTCTTTCCGAACAAGAAACCCTGGATGACGAGTGAAGTGCGGCCCCTTATCAAGGACCGCAACACTGCTTTCAGGTCGGGAGATAGGGCTCAGTACAGCACAGCCAGAGCGAACCTAAAGAGGGGCATAAGGGCGGCTAAGTTAGCATATAAAAGGAAAATAGAGGGCTACATCATGGACAAAAACCCTCGTCAGGTGTGGCAGGGAATACAGCACATCTCTAACTACAAGGGCCACAACATCACAACTACCAACTCTAATGCTACAAGGGCAGAGGAATTAAACAGTTTCTTTGCTGTGGCGGATAGACAACCAACGCCCCCCCCAGCCTTCACCAACCCCTCCAGGAACATCAGGTTAGAAGGACACTGAGGCAAGTGAACCCGAGGAAGGCGGCAGGACCCGACGGCGTACCGGGGAAAGTACTCAGAGCTTGTGCAGACAAACTCACAGGGATTCTCACCAAGATCTTCAACATCTCTCTGTCCCTAGCCACCATCCCATCCTGCTGGAAATCAGCAATTATCATCCCAGTTCCAAAAACGTCAGCTGGTAAAAGCGGAAATGACCTCAGGCCCATTGCACTCATGTCAGTGGTGATGAAATGCCTGGAGAGGCTGGTTGCCCAGCACATCAAGGTCTGCCTCCCAGCATCATTTGTTCCCCACCAGTTTGCTTATAGGGCTAACCGCTCTACTGAGGACGCCATTGCCATCACCCTCCACTCTACGCTGAGCCACCTCGAACACCCAGGCACCTATGCAAGACTGCTCTTCATAGATTGCAGCTCAGCCTTCAACACAATAATCCCGGACATCCTGATAAATAAACTACTGGGCCTACACCTCCCTGCCTCCACCTGCGCTTGGATAAAGGACCTCCTTTCCAACAGACCACAACAAGTGAGACTCGGCACCCATCTCTGCTCCCCCCTCACACTCAGCACTGGCTCCCCCCAAGGCTGCGTGCTGAGCCCAGTTCTGTATACTCTATACACATCTGACTGCTCCCCCTCCCACACCTCCAACCTCATTATAAAATTTGCTGCCGACACCACTGTGGTCGGACTCATCTCTGGGGGCGACGAGACGGCGTATAGAGATGAGGTCCAGCAGCTGTCAGCATGGGGTTCAGCAAATAACCTCCAACTAAACACATCCAAAACTAAGGAAATCATCATAGACTTCAGACGACAAAGCCCAGCCCATGCCCCCTGTGATGGAAAATCTACATGTTGTTACGTTTTTGGTCTATCTATGAACTTACTATTTTGTTTGATGCATATATTGCCTGCCTTCTACTCTCCTTATGGGTCATCTAAAGTGTGAACCTTCAAGGGTCCCCTCCAAATGGCATCCAGGGGAGCTTCAATTGTAAAGATAACCATCTGGTAAACAAAGGCTTTTGGTTTATTGGGGGACACACCCTCTCCAGAACCCAACCGAAGTGAATAAGAACTCATTTATTCGAACACTCAGTGGACTTCTCCTGAGCGTACCTTTAGAGTATGAAGTAACACGCAAAGAGAAGCTCCCATCTGAGGCCTCAGATTATTGTAATGTTTGCCTGTTATGTTGTTTGTTGATGCATGTTGTGATGTATCTTTGTTCGTACTTTTATTACAAATATATATGACCACCAATTGTCAACAGTATTGTGTGCTTTTTGCATCTAAATATCTCATCTGTCTTAGATGCAAACTCTGATAGAGAAATTGCCACGACACCCCCTGCACATCAACGGGGATTGCGTGGAGAGGGCTCCGTCCTGCAAGTTCCTGGGAACATACATCTCTCAGGAGCTTTCTTGGTCCACAAACACAACGGCAATAAAAAAGAAGGCCCAGCAGCGACTACACTTTCTGAGAATTCTCAGAAAAAAAAATCTTGAACAAAGGCTGCTGGTGTCCTTCTACCGGTCAACCATTGATAGTGTGCTCCCATACTGCATCACAGAATGGTATGCTGGGAGTTCGGCGGCAGACAGGACGGCACTTCAGAGGGTCATAGGCACAGCTCAGAAGATCACAGGCTGCCCACTGCCCACCCTGGAAGAGCTAGCCAGCTCCCGCTGCCGAAACAGGACCAGATCCATTCTAAAAAAGACGCTGCGCACCCTGCTCACCACCTGTTCGATCTGCTTCCCTCTGGCAGGCGATACAGTTCAATGAAATCATGCACCACCAGACTAACCAACAGCTTCTTCCACTGGGCCATACGTAAGCTAAACAAAAAATAACCCCTGTGCAATACATAGACAACCACATGAATGATCACCACTACCTCTGGACATTCCTCATTATGCTTACCTTCCTGGACCTGCTGCTATTTAGATACATGTGGGCAGAAGGGGTTGTTGTCTGGGAGGGAGGGGAGGGTGTAGGACACTTAAATGTGCCTCAAGTGGAAGGCAGGGGGAGGGGTTATTGGGGTTATTGTTGTTATTGTTGTTATATATTTATTAATATTTCGTACTGTATTCTATTTATTCTTTTTATTTATTTATTTATTTTAAAAAAAGCACTGAACAAGATCTGCACCTTAATTTCGTTGCGTAAATACACTGTATTTAACCCAATGACAAATAAAGATTCTATTCTATTCTATAAAGTTTTGCGGCGCGGCAAGTTTTGCCCGCGGTGCTTCTGAATTAATTCACAACCATGGCCGACATTACGAGCATTGCATGTCTTTACCTGTTGTGGAAGAGGGAGAGACGTCGGCATGCCCGTTGTTTATGGGTTCATGAGACCATTCGGAGCCGTACAGAGCTCGGTGAATTTCACCGTCTTCTGCAGGAGCTCCGTCTGGATGACGACCGCTTCCAGCGCTATTTGAGGTTGACCGGCCCAGTTTGATGACCTGCTAGCTAGGATCGGTGCTAGGATCTCTCGGTTGGACAACAACTACAGGCGCTCCATCTCAGCTTCGGAGCGCGGAGTGGTTTCATAATTTGTGTGTCAAAAATCGAAAACATCAACATTTTACTTCAGGTTCACCCAGCAGGCGTTTCCATGGTGGAGACCGCCATTATTATTATCCTCTGCCGACAATAGTATAGTATGTAGTCAAATACAATAAATAGATCCATTATGTTGATCAAATATGACTGCTGCCTTTGTAAATGTTTTTTTTATTATAAATAAATGGGGAAAAAATATTGTAAATGTATGATACCTATACTATCTTCACTACAACACTTTATTTTTATTCTGCAGATACCTAGCCACTGGGGACTCCTACAGGACCATCGCAAATAGTTTCCATGTTGGGATCTCCACTGTCTCCAGCATTGTCCCTGATGTTGCCACTGCAATCGGGACTCTCTGGTGGAGGAGTTCATGGCTGTGCCCAGCACAGATGAGTGGACGTCCATTGCAGGGAGGTTTGAGGAGCGGTGGAATTTTCCTCTTTGCTGTGGACCATTGGATGGGAAGCATGTGGTCATTGAAGCCCCTGCTCACTCAGGAGACCAGTTCTACAACTACAAGGGAACTTTCTCTCTTGTTCTCTTGGCGGTTGTAGACGCGGAATATTGTTTCCGGGTGATTGATGTCGGGGTCTACGGAAGAACCAGCGATGGTGGGATTCTGGCCAACTCTGCTTTTGGTGCAGGGCTTCAGTCTGGCACCCTCCAACTGCCTGCCGACCTGCCACTACCAGGAGCTGACCACCGAGGACCACAGCCGCATGTCTTTGTGGCTGATGAGGCCTTTCCACTTCGGAAAAACCTCATGAGGCCATTCCCTGGTCGCAACCTGGCAAGAGAGCGCCGGGTTTTCAACTACCGTCTGTCCCGAGCTTGGATGGTTGTAGAGAATGCCTTTGGGATCCTTTCTTCCCAGTGGAGAGTCTACAGGCATGCCTTCGAGGTCAACGTTGAAGTTGCAGAGAAGTGTGTGAAGGCTACCTTTGTTCTCCACAACTTCATGCGGAGGACCACCCCCCCAAGTGCATTGAGGGGGAACATCCCAGTTGGTGAGGTGGACCCACTGCCAGGTCTAGGAAGAGTTGCTGCCAACAACTCAGCGTGGGAAGCCATCAGGATTCGGGAGGCTTTCAAGTCCTACTTCTCTGCTGAGGGAACCGTCCCATGGCAAGACAACGTGTAGCGCACCAGCACACCCAAAACGGCTCTTTTAAGAGCCACCCACACATTACTATTGAGCAAATTTCCTGAAATTACCATATTCACTGTGATCTTCTGACTTAATGAAGAATGTCTCCTTAACATACAACAGTAAAATGCCATTATTAACTTAGTTTGTTAATGTTAAAGTTAGTTTATATTTTGTAATCAGGTAACTGTGACAGTCCTGAGCCGTCTTGCTTCCCTTCTGCTGGCCTCTGTTCTTCTTCCAGGGAAGCTGATTGGCTGGCCACCTCATTGAGGGATTGTACTCACCTGCGGGAAGCCTGCAGAAGATGGGGGGAATCCAACATGGCGCTCTCGCTCCACCACCTGGAAGGCTGGTGCTGCCTGGCACCCAACTGGGTTTTGTTTGTGGTTGTTATTCTAGCCCTTTAGCACACTCATAGTTTAGTTTAATTGTAGAGCAGGGCACAACATAACTGACAAAAATACCCCAAAATCTGGGGCACAAAATAATTTGCAACATTTCCCTCAAGCAACATAAATGGCCATTCAATAAAGAATATGAAGACACATTTTTGGCAAAAAATAATAATTTATTGGAATGTGTGTGTGTGTGTGTGTGTGTGTGTGTGTGTGTGTGTGTGTGTGTGTGTGTGTGTGTGTGTGTGTGTGTGTGTGTGTGTGTGTGTGTGTGTGTGTGTGTGAAAACAAAAAGAAATGGGCATGGATCATTCCCTGCAACGATTGTCACCCCAGAACCTATTCATCGAATGGTCGAAATTGATTGTCCAAATTAAACTGTACTGGATTATAACGACAGCTGGCATCATGCAATAATTTATGAATTTGGAATTTTACTTGTTCCTTTGCATGGCGTGGCAATCGTTGCAGGGAAGGGAGTATCCCTTTAAAAAAGTGCTCATCCTCAGAGAGGATAAGAGGCACAGGTGGGGGCACAGGTGCGTTCTGCACCCTCAGCACCTCCAGGAGGCACCTCTTGATCTCCGTCTCCCTCTCTCTCCTTCGGTTTTGTGTCCTCACTGTTTCAAATGGAAACAACATTTTTGGGTCAGGTAACAGACAAAAATAGATTCAACATGAAAGGCTATGAGTACATAACTAGTCATACTCATAACATAACATTCATGCATAGGGACCCTCATGACCACATAAAACGAAGTGTAGCATAAAATAAATGTAATTTCTCTCATGTTAAATTACATACCTGGGGCAATTGGAGGAGTGGTGACAGCAGCAGTTGGTGGTGGTGGTGGTGGAATGGGTTCAGAGGCAGCAGCAGCCTCCGGCTCCTCACTGCTTAGATCTTATGAGGTGACAAGAGGTAGTTATCAATCTATAGAACAAATCATGCTGTGTATGGGCGTGTGTGTCTTCACTTATCGACCAACCTCCTAGGTCAATCGCTGTCCCTCTTGCTGTCTCTGAACCCTGGTCCCCGACTGGGTACTCTGCAATCCCGTCTACCTCGACCCCCAGCACCATATTACTACTGGTCTCCCTCGGATTAAAAAATGGGCAGAGGAAAGATAGGAGGATTGCAGAGTACTTCCACGTCTTCAACGGGCCTGCTGCTGACCCTCTCCTCTTTCCTGCCTCCTGCCTGTGTCTCTCCCTGAGGTAGGTGTCCCTCAGGACCTTCCATTTTCGTCGGCATTCCTCCTCTGATAAGAAAAAAGCCTACGCTGTGTAATTCGAACTGAACTGTTGAATGCTAACTGCGCACTAACTAGCTTGGTTCAATTGATAGCTGGAATAAAGTAACTTTTAAAGTAAAGCATTTTCAAAAATACTTACCAGTTAGCCCGACCTCCTCGCTCACCTTCAGCCAAGCCTTGGTCTTGACCGTCCGGTCCTTATAACCGGCCAAGGTTGAGTTAAAGAGCTCAGGGAACGCAGAGACAGAAACAATGAGCTTTTCCTCCATTTTAGCGGTTTGATCGGGATCAGGTAGTGAACTCTACGTCACTCCAAGGGAGTAACACTGATTGGCTGTTACGGCATGTCACTCAGTGGTAATGCTGTTGAACACTGATTGGCTGTCATCACGCGTTTGCCGCAGAAAAGTTGAAATATTTAAACTCGAGCAGCATCTGTCGCGCCGCAAAATCCACGTGAACGCGCCTGCAGCGCAGCACGCCCGTGCCCGGCAGCGGGCACGGGCGTGTTGCGTGTTTAAGTTGCGCTGCAAATTAAATCTTGCCGCGCCGCAAATCAAATCTTGCTGCCGGTTTTCACAGCAGCAAGTGGTCCGGCAGCAAACCCGCTACGCGTCTCTACATTCACTTTGAATGGGATCGTGCCGCGCGGCATCTTTTTGCATCTTTTGGTGTGAACGCAGGGTCAAAAACACGCATAACGCGCCTAACTTGACGCTTGATCATTGTGTGTCATAAAAATGGTTCAACGCGCCTTACGCGCCTGTGGCTGCGCTGGATTTAGGAGTCTGAGGTAGGAAACCCAAACGCCGCCGTGTTTGGGTGCATGATAGAGCTTAGATTGGCCAACCAACTACAAGCACATACTCTGCGAATGGAGCTGTCTACCCTCTTAGAGAAGGTTGCGATCGGGGAGGTTGAGCGCTTCGACCGCCAAGCCGGGTTCTTCTCTCGATATTTCCCCATCCCCAAGAAGGATGGGGGTCTTCGCCCTATCTTAGACCTCAGGGGGTTCAATATGTACCTCCGCCCCCTAAAATGCAGGTTATTTACGGTTCCGCGGGTTCGGCAGACCATCAAGGCAGGGGATTGGATCGGGGCCATCGATCTGAAAGATGCCTATTTTCAGATTCCGATCTGGCCAGGGCATTGATGTTTCCTGAGATTTGCTTTCGAGGGTCGGATCTTCGAGTTTCAGGTCCTCCCGTTCGGAATATCTCTTGCCCCGCAGACCTTTACCAGGTGCATGGACGAAGTCCTCGCACCTTTGAGGCAGCAGGGGCTCCATATGCTAAATTATTTGGACGATTGACTGACCTATGCAAACTCAGAGGAGCTATGTCGCCAACACGTGGCCCTGCTATTGACTCATATTCGACAAGGGGTTGTTCCTCAATACCAAGAAGAGCAAACTGCAACCTTGCCTGGTTAGACTACAGGAGGGCTATTGTTACCCTCCCTCAAGCGAGACAGCAGTCCTTTGCAGCCTGTCTCCGTCTCTTCACCCTCAGGGCTCAGAGGGACTGGAGGGTTTGTCTCAGACTCAAGGGCCTTATGGCAGTAATGGTACAGATAGTCCCTCCGGCCCTTCTTCACATGCGCCCTGTTTAGAGGTGTCTCCTAAGTGTTGGCCCTTGTCCACAGAGCCCCGCCCGTGCCAAGGTGACGGTATCCCAAAGGCTCTATAGAGCCCTACGCTGGTGGAGGGACCCAGCCAACATCAGGAGGGGGCAGACCTTGGGGTCAGTGACTCACCGCCAGATCGTATTTATAGATGCATTCCTAGCAGGCGGTGGAGCCGTACACAAAGGTCAGGGTATCAACGGACCCTGGGGGGGCCGCTGGGGGTCTCTTTCTGCCGCGGCTCAAGGGTCGGCATGTCATAGTCAGAACCGACAGCACAGTGACAGCTGCGTACATCAACAGGCAGGGGGATTTGGGCTCCCCAACTCTGCAAGCATCTCTGGCTATGGGCTCATCCACAGTTCAGTTCACTCATGGGCGTTCATGTGCCAGGGCCCCTAAATGTGGCGGTGGACATGTTGTCCAGAGGGGGACCAAGTCCAGGAGAGTGGAGACTCCACCCCCAGGTGGTAGAGAGAATCTGGTCCCGATTTGGCAGGGCGGAGGTCGACCTGTTTGCGACCAGAGAATCTTGTCATTGCCCACGTTTCTTCTCCCTGAGGAACCACGATCCTCCTCTGGGATGGGATGCGCTGGGGCACCCTTGGCCGCAGACTCTGCTCTACACCTTCCCCCATTCACCCTCCTCCAAGCCCTTCTGCACAGGGTACAAAGGGAGCAGGTGAGGCTAATCCTGTTTGCACCGTTTTGGCTGATGATTCCTACCCTACTAGAGGGTCAGCCATGGATGCTTCCTCTCAGGGGGGACCTCCTGTCTCAGGCAGGCGGGAAATTGTTCCACTCCTTCCCAGCAGGGCTAAGGCTGGTAGCCTGGCCCCTGAGAGGGACCGGCTCCTGGCACTAGGGTTACCAGATGCGGTGGCGCGGACGATGCAGGAGGCCCGAGCTCCATCAACTAGGGCAGCCTACACTTATCGATGGCAAGTCTTCACAGGGTAATGCCAGGCACACCAGACAGACCCCTTCTTGGCCTCAACCCAGGGTATCCTGCTGTTCCAGCAGATGCAGTTGGAGGCCCGTAAATACGCAGTCACCCTGAGAGGCATGCTGGCAGCTATCAAGGCAGTCCGTATCAGAGAGTTTGCCATTAGTGAGGATGGCTGCTCTATGATCTCCCGATACCTAAGGGGGGCACGAAGGCTTACAGTGCCCAGTAGGGGTCCTCAGGTACCACCCTGGAACTTGATTCTTGTCCTTGAGGCTCTGTGGTATCCGCCTTTTGAGCCCCTCGGCAATGTGGACCTAAAGTGTCTCTCTCTAAAAACAGCTTTCCTCTTGGCCATCACTTGGGCTAGGAGGATAAGCAAGCTCCATGCGCTGTCCGTCCACAGGGACTGCTGTACTCTTTCTCTGGAAGGGTCGAAGGTGGTTCTTCGCCCCAACCCAGCCTTCTTGTCCAAGGTCCTGTCTGACTTCTATCTGTCCCAGAGCATTGAGCTGCAGTCCCTACCTTTCTCAGCAGCGGACCAGCTAGCACTCTGCCCTGTAAGGGCCCTGTCTGAGTATATACGGCGCACTAAGCCGCTAAGAAAGTCAGACCAGCTCTTTGTGTGTTTTCACACTAGTTGCTTGGGCAGACCACTTTCGGAAGTGTCGACTTTCGTTGTGGACACCATCCAGCAAGGTTACACCCTTTCGGGCGCTCCTGCCCTCTCCAGGATTCGAGCACACTCGACCCACAGTGTGTCAAATTCTTGGGCTTTGTTGCAGTTAGCCTCTATATGCACAGCATCCACTTGGACCTCCCACTCCATGTTCACCAGATTCTAGGGATTGGCATGATTAATCGACGATCGACTAATTGATCGTTAAGAATTTCGTCGATTATGTAAACCCTAAACTAATGCAGTGTGCAATTAAACATTTTACCACACGGGGGCAATATTTACATTTGCGGCTCCTCCCCCGCAATAAACATCCCGCTTTGAACGGTGAACTCTTCACGCCTAGCAGCTATAAAAAGCTATAAAAATTATTAACTATTAATGCAGGCTATGTGGAAAATGCGCCGACTTTGGCTCAGCCTGGCTCTGCCCTCTTCCGCTACGTAGCTAAGATGGCTGCCGTCAGTGGTGTAGTCTATTTTAATGTAGTGGGTATACTGTGCTGATTCCCTCCCAGCCTCGTACAAACCCGTCCCACCGGTACGTGTACGTGTGTGGCACTTATGGGATGTCGCACCACACTCACCAACGCAGGGGTCTACAACCCGCTGACCTTTAACGATTATCAACAATCATGTAATGCTGAGTAGGTTTATCAGTTTTAATAACAGTATGAACAAATAGAAGACAAAAATGACAAGTTGTGCTTTGCATATCTATAGTAGCAATAGCACATGCTAAACAAGGACAAAATCTACTCAAAATAATTGAATGAACTGTTTGCAACCATGGCTATGAGAAGGAGATGACAGGAGACTAATGTTTCACTCTTTCAATTGCTCTAATTTGAGCTCTTACTGTTGTTATCTAACATACCATACAGTAATTGAATTGTGTAAAAGTGTGAAATTACTGCACCTTAAAAATGACCATGAATTAGCTATACTCTCATTTGCATAGTGATTAACATTATGAATTTCAATTGTGTATACCAACTGTATGTTGGCTGACATTTACCTAACTTGTTTTCCCTCCACTCTAACCAAGGATGCCTGTTTTTAAATTCCCTAGCCTGACACGCAGTCTGAAAGGCTGACCAGGGGGTTCTCATCTAAAAGTAACAAGGAGATATAAAGTGGGATTAAAACATTGTCTTCTGTTGACTACTTATTATGTGGTTTACACATTAATATGTGAGGACTGGACACACACACACACACACACACACACACACACACACACACACACACACACACACACACACACACACACACACACACACACACACACACACACACACACACACGCACACGCACACACACACGCGAGAAGGAGGGGCTCGGCCCGCCAACTAACGTGCAGAGATGCAGGGACAGCTTCGCGCTTCGTAACAGAGACAGGGCAGAGCGCGAGCGCGCAGGGGGAATTTTATGAATGTGTGAATGTAGGAGATAACTTCCCCTGCTTAGAGTATTTTATTGCAGTTATACCCAACCGATATTTGCGAAAAATAAACACAGAAGTGAAAGATCTGTCACAAGACGATTGATACGTATCCGTGCATATTTTTAAGTGGGTATACGCAAATCCTGGTGCGTTCCTAGTGGGTATACGGCGTATACCTGCGTATCACGTAGACTACACCACTGGCTGCCGTTGAGTACGAAAAGTGTACATCGCCACACACTTCGTGATTTGACCGTTTTCAGTACACTTATTTTCGCCCGATCTGAATCGGAACGCCCTACGTACTCAAAATTAGACTAGTTAGTACGGATAGTATGGATATTGGAACACGGCGATGTAATCATGAAGCGGATGAGGCCACGGCGAAGTCTGGTGTGGTGGGACCATTATGATTTAAAAAATGACTTCTTGGGGAGCACTATGGGCCTACCACTCAAGGCGAGGTTAGCATCGAAGCAGAAATAAAGAACTTTCTGAGCCCCTGGATTGTGGAAAGTTGTTCCCCCGCCTTGCCAAGTTAGCACAGAGGGATTTGTGCATCACGGCAACGTCGGTCCCCTCAGAGCGGGTGTTTTCGGCGGCTGGACTGACGGTCACCAGGCTGCGGTCGCGTCTGACCCCAGAGCATGTCAACATGCTCATCTTTCTGAACAAAAATCCGTAGACTGGTTGGTTAAGTTATAACATGATTGTTTTTTTGATATAATAATTGTTATTATTTTGGGAAGAAACCTGGTTGTGTTTATTTTTAGTTATGTTTATCTGCACCGGCTTCGAGCTGCATGCTCCGTTTCTCAGAGCAGAGTAGCGCATAACTATTGAACGGATCTGGTTTAACTGAGTTGTTCATCTAATAATAAAGATCCCAATGAGGAAAACATGCTGCATTTGTATTTTCATTTCATTTTGAATATAATTTTTTTTTTTAATTTTAATGTAAAATATTAACGATTAATCGACTAATTGATCGTTAATTCTCCCGACGATCGACTAAGACAACTTAATCGAATGCCCATCCCTACCAGATTCTACCACCTGAATGTGGCAGCGGGACCCCCCTTCGCGGAGCAGGTACTTGGTGTGGCTCGGACTCAGATGGTGTGGCTCTGAGCCCTCAATTGGTCAGCCTTGCGTCTTGCGGGCTGACCTGGGCTGCTCATCTGCACAGAGTTGGCCCTTGTGCCTGGCGGGGCTATACCTGTGTTCCGGCGTTGGGTCTTGCGTCTGGCAGACCCGCCGGAGCAGCCTTCTGCCTTTCGGCCTAGCCTTTGCGCCTTGCGGGACATCGTCCCGATTGGCATGTAGAACTCCCTTTAAACGTCGACTTGAGTAAAAGTAGAAAAGTACTTGGCTTCAAATGTACTTAAGTATCAAAAGTAAAAGTAATTTGGTGTAAGTACTTCCAATGTCTTGCTATGTCCTTTATACACTCAGTTAAATCATCAAAGGTTAAAAAGAAAAACCACTAACAACACTCTAAACGCGTGCGTGCGTGCGTGCGTGTGCGTGCGCGCAGGGACACAGCCAAAGAAAATGTATGTTTGGTACATGAGCTAAAATAAAACAACCCTCAAAATCGTCATGCATAAAATAATCGTACATTTATGTAGAACTTCAACTTGAAATAATCATACAAGAACTTAAAGAACAACAACCTTACAGTCAACACCAGCTCGGCTAAACATCATGAATCAAATCACCTTACGACTGGCGCAAGGTTTTAGTGACAGATCTGATGGCCCTCCCTCGCCCTAATTACTATTGGACAGGCAAGCATTGTTTTTAGCATTTAGCTTCTACCGGGAGTACGCCTGGATATGTAGAAAGCACCTAGCCTCTAGCCATATAAACGGGGGTCCCCACAGACAATCGGCCGATATATAACAATCATATTTCCAATCGATTAATAAATTGTACGTATAACGTAACTGTTTAGCCTTGACATGGTGTTTCTAGGTTAAAGGGGTCCTATTATGCTTTTCCATTTTTTCCTTCTCCTATTGCACTTTGCATATGTTTTCGGGTATGTAAATGGTTGGCAAAGTTACAATACCACAAAATTCCCACAAAGGGAAGTAAATGACTACCGCAAATCAATGTTGAGCTGCTTTCACACCGCCGCGCGGCAACTCGCCGCCTCCATTCATTTCAATGAGGGAAGGGCGGCAGAGGGGAGGCGGTTACAAAATCGTCTGTAGACCAGGAAGCAGTTGCCGCCCACTTGAACCCACAGATTTTGCCTTACCGCTTAGCTTTCCCCGTGTTGAAACTTTCGGCGGCAGCCGCCCGGCGGCAGCAGCTTCTGCAGCAACAGCAGCAGCCGCTTTTGAAAACGCCTGGCCCTTCGCATTGCCGCGCTGAACCCTCCGGCAGCGAGGCGGTTATAAGGGCGGTTGCCACGCGGCGGTGTGCAAGCACCTTTACCGAGCTACCCAGAAACGGCTCGTTGGGATTCCCTCCGGGGCTTTCTTTTACTTCCGGTACGAGGTGACGTAAGCATGTACTTTTGCTGGGAGTCAATGGAAGAGCGTCATCAATCACCTTTTGCTGCGTTCCTGGACACGCCGGGGTTGGAGGGAATGGATCAGATTGCAAAACAGAGTTGGAGTAGAGAAGTAGATGGACAGAAAGACATATACTATTTATATATTATATATATATTATTTAAAAAAAAATAGTTGGTTTCGTTGGGAGGTAGGGGTGCACGGTAAGGCCCCGTAGCTCGCGGCCTGATAGTTTTATTCTGTTTTTCTCTTAATGGTAAATTGATTCAAATCACATAATAATATTAATAGTATAATATTGCTTTGGTTTTGTTTAGTAGGAGCTTACTGCCAAAATGACTTACTCTTCATCTGTTGTGTGCCTCACAGGTCCATAATCATACTTGTAAATATTGTCGATATTTTGTAGACTGTATGTGTTTAGACACACAGGCTCTAGGCCTTAATGTTGTGTCATGCAGGTTATTGATTCTGGCACTTGGCTCATTTGTCTTAGTACCTAATAAATACAATAAGTCAAAATAACTACTGTGTAAAGTGACCTTGACATCACAGAGTACAACATGACTGCATAGGACAATACAGATTCAGGAAGCAACATCTGTTTTCCAGTAATACTTTTATTGAAAAAAAATGTAAATCACTGATTAGTTCTACATAACAATGATTGTGATACAGTAAATAGATGGCTGAGACAACAGTGAACAGGTGAGATTTCTCGTTATATATATATCATAACATCCTCCGAAGATGATAGATATATGACATGAGATCGTTCTCAACAAACAGTGTATCTTAGCCTAAAGCTCATCAGTTTTACCTTTGCGATTTCTCTACAGCAGACGTTCTCCACTTTGTTGGGCATAGTGGCACAATTCCCACTGGTGCTCCTAGGTAGTGGAGATGTTATAAGTTATAATTTATTTTGAAGGACAAAAGTAGTCAACAATATGCTATGTCGGGACATAAAAAGCTTGTTACAGACGCTTGAATAGTACGAGTAGTCTACTAGACGTAAGCTAAGTCAGAAAAGCTGGGCTAAATACATGATAAGTCGCATGTGGGTATAATAGCATGAACAAAAACTTACCACTGTGAAATGTCCTGGTTCATTCTATGACTAACATCACGCTCGTCATTAGCATCGTCAGCTCCATTATCGCTTTCGGGGTCCGACTCAGGCTCAAATTTTTAAGGTAGCACTGAAGCCAATGTAGACAGAGTGACAGAGTGCCTGAAGAGACATCAGCACCCTGTCAGCACCAAGATTCTAAATTCCTCAAATTTCTAAGCAACAGGGTGTTTCACATAGTACTCATAAAAGTAGGAGAAAAAATAATGTGCTGGACAACCCTTTATTGTTACAAATCAATTCTATAAAATCAAACAAATTAAATAATAAACAGTAAAAAAGGGCATAATAGGGCCCCTTTAAATATTGACGTTGTTCAGGCTCCGCAATGTCCGGAATGGTTAGCTGTGTCTGGTCACGCATGGATGTCGTGGAAAGGAACGTTGAAACGAGCGACAGGTTTTTGGAATGTCGTGGAGTAAACAGCAATATTTTCCCCTACGAAATGTAGTCGAGTAAAAGTATAAAGTCTCGCAAAATAATGATACTAAAGCAAAGTACAGATACGCTAAAAAGTTACTTAAGTACAGTAATGAATTACTTGTACTTTGTTACTGTCCATCACTGCTTGTACCATATATGTTCTGCAACGTCATTCACCAGTAGTTAAGCACTTTAATTAATAGTAATAAAACCTGTTGTGTTTTTTCTGAAGAAGGTAGTCCAATCCTCGGTCGCTTTTAACTCACTTTATTTGTTAAAGTTGTCCTATTTCGGTATGGTAACTATGAAGCAAAAGGGAGGGAATTGTATCTAACGCGTATGAGAATAATATCGTGAACTACTTCGAGTCCCGGGCTTGGGCCCGGTCCTCTCGGCGGGGCTACCTATTCGTCCTGGCCTAAATCTGAACTCCGCGCTGGTTTCAACTTGATTGCCACGGCAATCAAGTTGCCGTGGCCTATGTGAAGTGGGCATGGCCAGTGTGACGTAATGGCTCCGCCATCCTCACCTGTCTAAAGTTGCTGCCATCTGTGGCTGGAGTAGTTATTGCAGCTTATGTGTTCGATCCTGCTTCCTAGTGGCTATGTGAGGGTAATGCAGCTTGTGTATTCCTCTCCTGGAACCGTCACCTTATCGTGGTGGAGAGGTTTGCGTGTCCCTGTGAACCTGAGGGCTGTGTTGTCTGGAGCCTTGTGCTCCTGGTAGGGTCTCTCATGGCAGAGTGGTCTCAACCCCATCTGGTGGTGAGTTGGATCAGGGAATGGGGGAAATTTCCGGATAGACCTGGTAAGGCCAAACAAGTAGTGTGGGTGAATTGGGAACGTCTGGAGGAGGCCCCTGTCCTAGGTATCTTCAACTCACACCTCCGGCTGAGTTTTTCTGGCATTCCTGTGGAGGTTAGGGGCATTGAGCCAGAGTGGGCGGTGTTCAAAGCCTCCATTGCTGAAGCTGCGGCGGCTAGTTGTGGCCTCAGGGTCTTAGGCTCCTCAAGGGGTGGTAACCCTCCGGCACCGTGGTGGACACCGGTGGTCAGGGAAGCCGTCCGATTGAAGAAGGAGGCCTTCCGGGATATCTCGAAGGGCTGCAGCTGCTGCCGTGTCGGAGGCTAAGCAGCGGGTGTGGGAGAAGTTCGGAGAGGCCATGGAGAAGGACTTTCGGTCGGCACCAAAGTGTTTCTGGAAGACTATCCGGCACCTCAGGAGGGGGAAACAGGGAACCATCCAAGCTGTGTACAGTAAGGATGGGACTCTGTTGACCTCAACTGAGGAGGTTGTCGGACGTTGGAAGGTACACTTTGAGGAACTCCTGAATCCGAATAACACACCCTCTATGTTGGAGGCAGAGCTCGAGGTTGATGGTGTTTCGTCGTCAATTTCCCTGATGGAGGTCACTGAGGTAGTCAAACATCTCCGCAGTGGCAAAGCCCCAGGGATTGATGAGATCCAGCCAGAAATGCTAAAGGCTTTGGGTGTTGAGGGGCTGTCATGGTTGACACGCCTATTCAACATTGCGTGGGGGTCGGGTACAGTGCCAAACGAGTGGCAAACCGGGGTGGTGGTTTCCCCTGTTCAAAAAGGGGGACCAGAGAGTGGGTGCCAATTACCAGGGTATCACACTTCTCAGCCTCCCTGGTAAAGTCTACTCCAAGGTGCTGGAAAGGAGGGTTCGGCCGATCGTCGAACCTCAGATTGAAGAGGAACAATGAGGTTTTCGCCCGGACGTGGAACTACGGACCAGCTCTTCACTCTCGCAAGGATCCTGGACGGGGCCTGGGAGTATGCCTATCCGGTCTACATGTGTTTTGTGGATCTGGAGAAGGCGTATGACCGGGTCCCCTGGGAGAAACTGTGGGAGGTGCTGCGGGAGTATGGGGTAAGGGGGTCGCTCCTCAGGGCCATCCAATCTCTGTACTCCCAAAGCGAGAGCTGTGTTCGCGTCCTCGGCAGCCAGTCAGTTTCGTTCTCAGCGGGTGCTGGTCTCCGCCAGGGCAGCGCCTTGTCACCAATCCTGTTTGTGATATACATGGACAGGATATCGAGGCGTAGTCGTGGTGGGGAGGGGTTGCAGTTCGGTGGTCTGAGGATCTCGTCACTGCTTTTTGCAGATGATGTGGTCCTCATTGGATCATCGGCCTGTGACCTTCAGCACTCACTGGATCGGCTGGCGGCCGAGTGTGAAGCGGCTGGGATGAGGATCAGCACCACTAAATCTGAGGCCATGACTCTTAGCAGGAAACCGGTGGATTGCTTACTCCGGGTAGGAAATGAGTCCTTAGCCCAAGTGAAGGATTTCAAGTACCTCAGGGTCTTGTTCGCGAGTGAGGGTACGATGGATCGTGAGATTGGCCGGAGAATCGGAGCAGCGGGGGCGGTATTACGTTCGCTTTACCGCACCGTTGTTATGAAAAGAGAGCTGAGCCGCAAGGCAAAGCTCTCGATCTACCGGTCGATCTTCGTTCCTATCCTCACCTATGGTCATGAGGGTTGGGTGATGACTGAAAGGACGAGATTGCGATCCCGATTGAAATCCTGCCGTTATTTGATTTCCTCATGTGGATGTTGGTCCTTGCTCGGCTGGGTCTGATCCCTAATTAGTTGGTAGGCTCCAGGTGTGTCTGCATCTGGCTCTGGAACTTGGTGTTTCTATCGTTGAAATACTAACTCATGTACAGCAGTTAATTGTTCAAAAACATATTTTCTTTAATTCTATTCTTAATTGTTCGAATGGAAGTCCCTTATGGGACCCGTGAAATGTAAGTGAAAGCATGAATCTAACCGTAAGCATTTCGTGCAAGGTTAGCTGTGTCAATCTATAAGCTTGCATGTGATAACTCAGTAGTGCTAGATATTGCATCTAACCCATTCTATTTAGTGCTTGCACAGATTTTTGATTTTTGTTTTGAGTGTCCAATTCCATATTCTGAGTATGAATTTCAACCTTGGCATGACATTTCTATTTAAAATTTTTGATATACAGTATCCACCTTGATTTTTGATTCAAGGTGGATTGATTTCACACTACATCCCTCCTTGCGCATTGCTTCAGCCATGCGCTTTGAATGATAACCAAACCTAACAACACTGTGGTGCAACCAAGTTGAAGTTCCTTTCCTTAACCATCTATTTATAAACCAATCTATTGTGAAGAGATATCAAAACCAGTATATACAAAACCAAAGGTCGATATTGGTGGGTTTATGCAGCCGTCTTGAAACCACGCTGTTCCCAAAGTAATGCACTAAACCGTAAACATTACAAGCGTCAGTAGGCCTATATACCGCAACTTATCAGGGTTAAAAAATATCATACTATAAAATGCTAACGTTTTATCAAAGCGTTACAGAAGTAGCAGTGGCATTTGAAAGGTGAACCCAATACCTCTGAATCTAAATTGAGAACCTAGCATATAGGTTCCCTTCCAAGCAGATGTAGCGCTAATTCATCTTTTTTCCTTAATCAAAGAGATAAAGAGAAAAATTGTCAATATTAAAATTTGCACATTCAATATCACTTCTGTGTTAACCATATCTCATAATAACAGTTACCTTCATTATTCTACCCGATTGTCCTACACTAACTATTTAAAATGGATGATCTAATCTTATTTTATTCTACCTATTGCTCGCATTTGATGTTGTCCACACTTTAATTCACTCCTATGTACATTGCATACCACATCAAATGTGCATATGACTTAGCAAAGTGAAGTAAAGCAAAACCCAGTTTTATCTTTACTTATTTATAGCTATACATGTCCCGGACACGTCCATTACTATATCCAAAAAAGTTTTTTTAGCTACACAGATCCCTGACCTAACTTTACCATTACATAAACAGTATTTACTATTATAATTATCTAGTTTTTTGTTGGTCAACATCAAATCGATACATTAATTCAACTGTCCAATCCTGACTTACTTGAATTTTCCCGCGAAATTAGCCCGTGATTGCCCACTCTCCCGGAGCCTCCCCATGAGCTCCACCGTCACCTCTCCAGAACCCGCAGGAACGATTAGTCAGTCGACGTGTGGCTCGGAGGCTCCCGAGGAGAGCCGCAATCCTACGTCTGACATCAAGTCTATGCAGTGGTGTAGTCTATTTTATTGTAGTGGGTATACTGTGATGATTCCCTCCCAGCCTCGTACAAACCCGTCCCATCGGTACGTGTATGTGTGTGGCGCTTATGGGGTGTCGCACCACACTCACCAACGCAGGGGTCTACAACCCGCTGATTTAAGAGTATAACGATTATCAACAATCATGGAAAGAACCAGTTTTAATAACAGTCTGAACAAATAGAACACAAAAATGACAAGTTGTCCTTTGTATATCTATAGTAGCAATAGCACATGCTAAACAAGGACAAAATCTACTCAAAATAATTTAATGAACTGTTTACATCCATGGCTAACCAGTGCATGAGAAGGAGATGACAGGAGACTAATGTTTCGCTCTAATTTGAGCTCTTACTGTTGTTATCTAACATACCATACAGTAATTGAATTGTGTAAAAGTGTGAAATTACTGCACCTTAAAAATGACCATGAATTAGCTATACTCTCATTTGCATAGTGATTAACATTATGAATTTCAATTGTGCATACCAACTGTATGTTGGCTGACATTTAGCTAACTCTTTTTCCCTCCACTCTAACCAAGGATGCCTGTTTTTAAATTCCCTAGCCTGACACCCAGTCTGAAAGGCTGGCCAGGGGTTCTCATCTAAAAGTAACAAGGAGATATAAAGTGGGATTAAAACATTGTCTTCTGTTGACTACTTATTATGTGGTTTACACATTAATACGGGAGGACTGGACACACACACGCACACACACGCACGCCCACACACGCACACACACGCACACGCGAGAAGGAGGGGCTTGGCCCGCCAACTAACGTGCAGAGATGCAGGGGCAGCTTCGCGCTTCGTAACAGAGACAGGGCAGAGCGCGAGTGCGCAGCGGGAATTTTATGAATGGTGAATGTAGGAGATAACTTCCCCTGCTTAAAGTATTTTATTGCAGTTATACCCAACCGATATTTCCGAAAAATAAACACAGAAGTGAAAGATCTGTCACAAGACGATTGATACGTATCCGTGCACATTTTTAAGTGGGTATACGCAAATCCTGGTGCGTTCCTAGTGGGTATACGGCGTATACCTGCGTATCACGTAGACTACACCACTGAGTCTATGGGGGAATTCTGAGCCAGGTCAATCAAAACGGACTAAACTAGGTAGAATAAAGAGTCATCCAAACTCACAACAATTATGCTCCTCTGGGTATTAAAGGTATGGTGATACACAATAAACAAAACAAAAACTGAACCTAAAGGAGTTAGTTGGTTGAAACAAATGTTATCGTAAGTCAATTATAATGAAAAACTATTTCCTAATTATCCTTATTGTTTTATCTGAAGTATGCTTTCAATATCCCCTTGTGTATAATGGGTGATAATGGAGTAACCTCCATTATCACGGTGGCCCTGAAACACAAGAGAGGACATTCACACATGGTATATTTATCCTCCATTTGTTTTTATTTACACTTTTACTTATTTTGATTTTGATTTTATCTTTTATCTTTATATACGCATTAGTAAGAAAAGTACGAACGAAGATGCATCACAACATGCATCAACAGACAATAAAACAAGCATACTATACAATAATCTGAGGTCTCAGATAGGTGTTCTCCATGCGGCTCCCTTCATTCTCTAAAGGTTCGCAGAGAAGTCCGCTGATTGGTCAGGAGTTCTTACACACTGAGATTGGGTTGTTGAGGGCAGCTGTCTCCCAACAAACCAAAAGCCTTTGTTAACCAGATGGTAATCTATCGATTGAAGTTCCTTAAGATGTCATAAATAAGGGGTTGCAGCTGTTCCTTATCACATGCGTCTCTGTGCTCCCCTGGGGATCAAGGAAAACAGGCCAAAACCAACATAAGATAACAAAGGAACAGAGTGAGAACAGATTGCATCACTAACCTCGAAGATTTACATTTTAAACGACCCTGCAGAATACCAGGGTGACAAGACCATACAAGGAATTATAAACAAAACCTAATTCATAAACAAAACAAGCAAAGGCCACATATGAATAACATTTAATTATTTGCCTCAGATATACAACTAACATTGACAACAATCTTATATGTAATGATCATGCTTCAATATAAAATGAAATAGGTGATAATGCAGTTTCTTGATGCATGTCATTTATAAGCGCTGAGTGACAGGTCTAGCTCGTTCCAGGTTCAGGTTGATGCACCACACTTCCAGAAGATGCTGATTCTTGACGTCCCTGGTGTTCTTTGGCTTCTGCATGGTAAACTCTTCCTGTCACAATGTCTTTGAGATAAGGATAGACAAAGAAGGAAACAAATCCACAATGAAAAACAGAAATGGCATGGAAAAATTGTCTGTTTTAGTAGTAAGCCTTCTCAACGACGTCAAGGTACAGACCTTTAGAGTTTTTTTTTTTTTTTTTTTTTTTTAAGGCTGACTCAACTCAACTCATATCTATTTATAGAACACATTTAAAAACAACAACTGTTGACCAAAGTGCTGTACAACCAAAAATAACAAAAGCATTAAACATATTTTATTTGTTTGTCTGGGGTCAAAAGGTCAAAAGGAGCCGTCACCACGCTGCTCATGAGATAACAAAAAGTTAATGGATATTTCTCTCATAACTTTTTGTCATTATTAAAGAGTGGCCTGATTCTCAGATATGCATGTTGGATGGCTAGGGTGTAGGTCTGGGAAGAACTTCAGGCCAAAATCTTGCAAGCGAGCCGCTGGGTGAGGTGCAACGAGATGGAGCACTTGCTGAGTCAATTCTTGTAGGGCTGAAACCCCCAGGTTGATAATGATATGTGATAATGATATCAATACAATTTATGCATTTTCAACACTGGACTGGGCCTGTGAGTCAGAGTTCAGCAGTGGAGAATACTGTGGTGCATCTCTGCCTTCAGCTCAGCCTTAATTGATGGCCCATCAAGGGGAGGGCCCCTCCCCCCCTGCACCTGGACTGCTGTTGCCTGACACAACAGCAGTCTCTTAAAATAGCTGAATCAATTCATTAGTCAATCAGAAGTATGTAAATATCTTCCCGGTGGCTTAAGAGGGCAAACAAGGTGCCCTTCAACATCTACGCTTCCAGGCGATTGTTTAGTGGTAGTAATTAGCTGTCGAAATCGGAGGCCTTAATCAATGATGATCAGCTATTGATTTTCTTCCCGATAGAAATTTGTGACAAATGACATGTTATTTAGCATCTACGTGTTGAGTTGAGTCCAATGGCACCAAGCATGACACTCTAGCAATACGGTACATGTATGTATAACCCTTACATGGTACACCAATGGTCTAGGACATGATCTCGGTGTGGCACAAGGTCGAGCTTGGTCTCATTGGACTCAGCTCAATGTGTAGACGCTAAAACACATGTCATTTGTCAAAAATCTCCTTTGGGATGCAAATCTATAGCTGGTCATTATTGATAAAGGCCTCAAAAATCGACAGCTAATTACTACCCCGAAACATATTCAGATATGGTCATGTGTGGCACCGTTGCAATCGTCTCGAAACGTGGATGTCAAAGGACACCTTGTTTGCCCCGTTACGCCACCGGGAAGATATTTTCATACTTCATTGGTAGTGTACATTTGTAGCTCAAGGTGTGTAGACACAGCTGGCCTGTGGACACTTTTTTGAAGTCTGGGGTCATAAGGTCAAAAGGAGCTGGCACCACGCCGCTCATGAGATAACAAAAAGTTAATGTGCATTTCTCTCATAACTTTTCTCTCATAACTGTCTCATGAAATTGTTAAAGTGAGGCCTGATTCTCAGATATGCATGTTGGATGGCTAGGGTGTAGGTCTGGGCAGAACTACAGGCCAAAATCCTGCAAGCGAGCCTTTGGGTGAGGTGCAAAGAGATGGAGCACTTGCTGAGTCATTTCCTGTAGGGCTGGAGCCACAGGTTGAAGCGTATGCATCCTTTGAGACCCCCTTTGATAAGAGACCCCAAGGTACAGCTTACTTAAAGGTTCTCGACTAAAGGTGTGGCCACACCAGATGCGTATCTCGCGTAATTTTTACGCGAGATACGCGCGTAAAAGTAAAATGCACATTTCTCGCTAAAAATGTTTCCATAAACGCATTTAATGGCGTAACTATGTTACTATTTCCACCCAGAATAAAGAAAGTTGTCGGCCGTGGCTGCGCTGGAGTCCGAGGTAGGAAACCCAAACGCCGCCGTGTTTGGGTGATAGAGCTTAGATCGGGTTAGATTAAATAATCTCGGATATAAATAACAATAATCGGGTTAAATAACTTCACATGGTGTGTCTGGTGTGTTTCCAGCATTCGTAGTGTTGATCAGCAGATATATAGTCCGCCAAGACGTTGAGGTTGCTTAGTAACCAGAGACTCAGTCCATGCAAGTGAACGGAGCGTTCCCTCTTCGTCATAACTATCAAACCAAACATCCTTCACATTCACCGAGCGAACATTATGAAAGTAAAATGCACATTTCTCGCTAGAAATGTTTCCATAAAAGCATTTAATGGCGTAACTATGTTACTATTTCCACACAGAATAAAGAAAGATGTCGGCCGTATGCTTCTGTCCAAGCTCACTACTCTCTGCCAGTGACGTCGGGTCAAGCTCAACGCTGATTGGGCAACGCGGCTAATCGTCATGCGTATGAGCGTAAAAAGTTCAATTTTTTGAACTCTTGAAATGTACGCGATATACGCGCGTATAGCGCGTAAATATACGCGCGTTACGCGCGTAAAATGTTGCTTATACGCGTGAAACGCGTAATACGCGCGTAAACCAATGGTTCCCTATGGAAAAAATGGCGATTTTATACGCGAAGTACGCGAGATACGCGTCTGGTGTGGCCGCACCTTAAGTCACCTATTGCATCACTTCCTTTAGGGCTTCGGCCTCCTAATTGATCATTGTAGTATAATTGAATGCCCTCTTTCATATATATGATACCTCCACCACTGGGACGTGGCAACAATTCTCCAAATCCATATGGGGAGGGGATGCTTGTGGACGGTAGGGGTGTACACTAGACATAAATAGGAAGCAAACTCAGGAGAAGGAATGACCTCTCAAAATTTTTATTTAAGAAATTGTTTCAAATAACCCTGCCTCGTTAAAACAATGATCTTGGTGTTTTGCTTTCAAAAATAGGTTATTGAAGAAGTCTAAACTGCAGAAAATAAAACATCCAAGCTTAAAAGGCAGCTTGGATGTTTTTATTTTCTGCAGTTTAGACTTCTACTATAACCTATTTTGGAAAGCAAAACACCAAGCTCATTGATTTAACGAGGCAGGGTCATTTGAAACAATTTATTAAATAAATATTTGTGAGATGTCATTACTTCTCCTGAGTTTGCTTCCTATTTATGTCAAGGATACACCCCTACTGTCCACAAGCATCCCTCCCCCCTCCCCATATGGATTTGGAGAACTGTTGCCACGTCCCAGTGGTGGAGGTATCATATATATGAAAGAGGGCATTCAATTATACTATAATGATCAATTAGGAGGCCGAAGCCCTAAAGGAAATGATGCAATAGGTGACTGAGGGTCAACATTTGAGAACCCCTTTTATCAAAGGGGGTCTCAAAGGACTCATACGCTTCAACCTGTGGCTCCAACCCTACAGGAAATGACTCAGCAAGTGCTCCATCTCGTTGTCACCTGCACCCAGCGGCTCGCTTGCAAGATTTTGGCCTGAAGTTCTTCCCAGACATACACCCTAGCCATCCAACATGCATATCTGAGAATCAGGCCTCTCTTTAATAAGGACAAAAAGTTATGAGAGAAATACACATGAACTTTTGTTATCTCATAAGCGGCGTGGTGCCGGCTCCTTTTGACCTTTTGACCCCAGACTTCTGGGGGAATAGCTGAATCAATTCATTAGTCAATCAGAAGTATGTAAATATCTTCCCGGTGGCGTAAGAGGTCGAACACACATGAGCATATTCGAACATGTTTAATGGTAGTAATTAGCTGTCGAAATTGGAGGCCTTAATCAATAATGAGCAGCTATTGATTTGCTTCCCGATTGAAAATTGTGACAAATGACATGTTATTTAGCATCTACACGTTGAGCTGAGTCCAATGACACCAAGCATGCGGGTGGTAACATGTATTTTACATGCTACACCTAGGTCTAGGACATGATCTCGGTGTAGCAAGAGGGCGAGCTTGATCTCATTGAGTGCCAGTGCACCACAGCAAGCCTTGATTCAGGATTCAAATAGATCAGAGACAGTTCCGTCTTGAGCTTTGCCTTGTTGGGCGTGGGATATGCCTTCAGAGCGGCATTCAGAGCATCAGCAGGAAATTAATGGCAGTACCTTTCAAACATAGTTCCTTGTACTAAGGTAGCACTCACAAGGTGGCCAGTGAACCTCGCTTTGTTGTGAGCCAGGATGGTGTCGCAGACCTCTTCAGACAGCCTATGCTTCGCCTCTTCTGTCAAAGCCGTCCTTGGTCTGTCGGTTCCTGATGGCTCTTGCAGCTGGTCAGAGTCTCTGAATGCAAACAAACCAATATTGTGTTTGTTAAGCTGTGTACAGTACTGTAGTCTACATTATTCACATGTTCATACGTTATCCCGTAAAAAGATGTCAGCAAACCTACTTAAAATGGGCAGGAATGCATGATGTTAGTGTTAAACACTGTTTTTTATCTATTGCGTTGGTAACTTCACTCATAAATCAATCTATGCATTTAGACAACAAAAAAAAAAATCAATATAATATGGCCAACCTTTTATGTGTGGTTGTTCAAGACACAATGAAGGCATGATGAGTATACCCACTTACAATGCCCAGGGATGCATAATGTTAGTGTTAAACACTGTTTTTTAAGCTATCCATTGTGCCTCGCCTAACCAGGATGTCCAGCACAAAGCAAGCTAGATTACACCGCTGGCAATATATTATAAAAAAGAACATATATCATAAAAAAGAACACAAATACAGTCTCCTTTCATGGATATATTCTCATAACAAAGCTTTGCTTTGAGAAGGATCAAATTATATAAATGTTATCTTACCTAATGGTCTGCAGACTGCTTGTGAAGCTCTCGAGGGCACTTTTGATTAAGACTGCTGCATCAATGTCCTTCTTCTGGAGCCTCTGGTACAGAATGTCGACGACCAAAGACCAACATTTTTTACTAATTTTGGTCTTGGAGGTCCTGATTGTTTTAATGCCAATTTATCTGAATTGGATCGTCGACTTAAAGGAACTTCTTTCAGAGACGCAACAGAATTGCACACATAAGCAGCCATGTTGAAATTAGCAAGTGACTTGATCGAAGATATCCCTTCGCGCTTTTTGCTCAGTTACGTATGTCGCAAGCACGTTGGGGCGAGTCCCAAATCCCCATTGAAAATGCATTGAAGGCTCAATTTCCGAAAAAAAAAGTCTTAAAATTAGAGTCAACTGAGACGGCTTGGGCGATTTTCCAATCTAAAATAGCTGACAAAATTAACACTGCACTGTACCAGGTTATCATGAGCTAAAACCACCAGGAGACATTCTCTGAGACTGTGAGTTTGTTGAACATTCTCACTTCTCCTATGACAACAGCTGAAGCTGAGAGATGTTTCTCAACTTTGAAAAGAATAAAGACATTAAGAGGATGGACACTGGGTTACAGCGGCCCTCACAACCTCCCCACCTCCCCTTCCCTTGAGAATGGACACTGGGTTACAGCGGCCCTCACATCCCCACACCACCACCCCAACCCTTGCAAGTGTATATTGTATATAGTTCTCTGCAAACCTATAGCGGCATCATGCCTTCAGTGTGCATATTGTATATAGTTCTCTGCAAACCAATGGTGGCATCATGCCTTCAGTGTGCATATTGTATATAGTTCTCTGCAAACCTATGGTGGCATCATGCCTTCAGTGTGTATACTGTATTTAGTTCTCTGCAAACCTATGGTGGCATCATGCCTTCAGTGTGTATATTGTATATGGTTCTCTGCAAACCTATGGTGGCATCATGCCTTCAGTGTTCATATTGTGTGTAATTCTCTGCAAACCTATGGTGGCATCATGCCTTCAGTGTGCATATTGTATATAGTTTTCTGCAAACCTATGGTGGCATCATGCCTTCAGTGTGTCTTGAACAACCACACATAAAAGGTTGCACATATTATATTGATATTTTATCATATTTGTCTAAAGGCATACTTGACTGTAGATAGATTTATGAGTGAAGTTACCAACACAATAGATTGGCCGTAACACACTCAACCCTTTTAGAATCACATTCTCTCTCTCCCTCTCACTCTCCCTCTCTCACAAACACACATACAGATAGAGACAGAGAGAGATTGTTAACTTGTGTATAATTCCCAATTATTATTGATGTATTTGCACTTTTAATCTTGCTGAATTCTACAAGGGAAATAAATTAAGTTAAAACTCAGTTCCCCGGCTCCATTCGTCTTTGTAAGGAAATGTTATATTTTGTCTTTATTATTTTGTCAGAATGCACCAGAATGCTTCATTTGTATGTGAAAATCACCAAAAAATCTTCGGGGGAGGATGCCCCCAGACCCCCCTACAGGGGTTTGGATTTACAAACTTTCAGCCCCCCCTAAAATTAAATTCACCAGCCGCCACTGCAATACGTAACTATCGTGCTATGTCGTATAGGCTTCGCCTTTTAAGGCTATTGCTATTGGGTTAAAGGGCGAAGCACGATATAGTCTATGCTTCATTGGTGACGATCAGTACCAGATACACAGCTACATACGCGCTAGTATCATGCATCAGACGTAGCATAACATACGCCATGCGTCTAACGGCACGTCATCAACGAGCAGCTCCAATGTGTCTCTCAGCATGAATATGCTGAGACATTGTTTAATGTGCAAGGGGAATAGTCACACAGTCACACTTACTCTGAAAAAGCACCTAGAACTGAGTGTGTCATAGAGAGGCGCGACATGTCTCTTAGATAAAACCTAATAAAAGAGCATGGGGAAGCCCAGGAGGCTGCTGTGCAGATATCTCCCATAGGCATCCCTCTTTGCAGAGCGACAGAAGACAATATTCCTCTGGTCGAGTGAGCTCTGATAGTCTAAGGCGGCTCTGCCCCCGCTGACACATAAGCCTGTGTGATAGCATCACACAGGCAATGCGACAGCCGTTGTTTCGTCAGGGGGAGGCCCTGGGAATGTTCTCTGTAATACACAAATAACTTGAGATTTGCGCAGAGCCTCCGTGCGCTAAACGTAACAGCTAAGCGCGCGTACGGGGCACAAGAGATGGGCTGTTGCCTCCTCCTCAGATTGATGAGGAGGGAGAGAGAAACCATTGAGTGTTATTACTCTCAATCTGAACGAGCTAGTAATACTCTTAGGTGTAAAAGCCGGGTTCGGGCGTAATATGGCCGAACTGCCGTCCCCTTGTATTCTAAGACAAGAAGGGGCTACAGAGAGTGCAGACAGGTCGCTCACTCTCTTAGCTGACGTCAGGGCCAGCAGCAAAGCTGTCTTGGCTGACACAAACTTGAGGGGCACCCGGTCAAGAGGCTCAAATGGGGCTTTAACTAGCAGCACCAGTGTTAAATCCCATTGTGGAGTGAGAGAGTGCGTCACGGGTCTCTCTCTCCTCACATTTTTTATGAAGCGCTTCATTAAGGGGTGACTAAAAACTGTTATCCCCGAAGCCTTCGTGGCATGATGAAACAGCTGCCGTGTACGTCTTAACCGTGCTAAAGGCCAGCCCTCTTTCCATCAGTGTCTGGAGGAAAGAGAGCACACGCGGCAAAGGGCAGGAGATGGGATCACAACCCCTCTCCGTGCACCATTTCTGGAAAGCCGCCCATTTACCCGAGTAACACGCTCTGGTGGAGTCAGCTCTGGCACCCTTGATGGTCCGTACGACCTCCTGGGAGAGGCCGAGACCCTCTAGGCGCTCGCCTCAGTGGCCAGGCCCACAAGCGCTGGCCAATCTCTGGGTAATCTATGATTGCCCCCCCTGCCTGTGAGAGAGCGTCCCGCCGCCAAGGGAGTTCCTTCGGTGGCCCCGAGAGCAGACGCTGGAGGCAGGGAAACCACGGTACACTCGTGCGTTGCGGTGCTATGAGAATCATATACAGCCGCTCCTCGTGGACTCGGTCCAAGACTTGGGGAATCAGGGGGACGGGTGGGAAAGCGTACAGGAGTGTGTTCGGCCACGGTCTGTGAGCGAACGCATCCACCCCGAGTGGGGGATTGTCGTTCGCGCTGGGAGAGAACCACAGCTCGCACTGTGTGTTCTGCCGTGTGGCGAATAGGTCGACCTCCGCCTTCCCAAACTCGCTCCATACCTGATTGATCAGATCGTGGTGCAGAGTCCAGTCTCCTGGTTGGGGACCCCCCCTCGACATGTCGGCCCCTCTGTTCAGGACACCGGGGATGTACGCTGCTCTGATGGAGAGCAAGTGCGTGTGCGCCCAGCATAACAGCTGTCTCGCTATGTTCAGCAGCTGTGCCGAGCGCACGCCCCCTTGGCGATTTATGTATGCTGCTGTCGCCTTGTTGTCCGTGCGAATCATTACGTGTTGATTCGTCAACAATGGGGCAAAGTGTTGGACCACTTTCAACAGAGTGAGGAGCTCCAATGCGTTTATGCATGGTCACGGTGATGGGCCAAACGCTGCCCACTATGTGAAACTTCCTCCCCAGCCCGACAGAGAAGCATCCGTGAACACCGAGATGTGTGACATTACTCTGCCCAACGGCACCCCTCTCGCTAGAGTTCGGGGATCGCCCCAGTGGGTCAAATCGGGGCCCACTGATGGGAATGGTCACTTTGCGCCGCCGTTGGCGCACCGGGTCGGGTCGCAGGCGAGAAAACCATCTCTGCAGCCGCCTCATGTGAAGCAGCCCCAGCGGCACCACCGTGTGAGCGGCTGACATCATGCCCAGCAGCCTCATGACAGAGAGGGCTGTCACAACGCTGCCTGGGGGACAGCAGCGGAGGAGAGACCACAGCGTCTCCATCCTCTGCTGTGAGAGCCGTGCTCTCATTACAGTTGAATCTAGCTCTACCCCCAAATACATCACACTCTGTGAGGGGAGGGGGGAGCTCTTCTTCAAATTTATGGCGAAGCCTAGATTCGACAGGTGAATCACCAGCTTTTTTGTTTGAATAGCTGCTTCCTCCTTGGAGCGAGCCATCAAAAGCAGATCGTCGAAGTAGAACAGTACTCTCATTCCTGTTGCGTGAAGCGGCCGGAGAGCCGTCTCCACGCACTTGGAAAACGTTTGTGGGGCTAGAGAATAGCCGAACGGGAGACCGTTGTACTGGTAGTGTGACCCTTGGAATGAGAAACGCAGGAATTTCCTGTGTTTGGGGATCACTGTGACGTGGAAGTAGGCGTCCTTCAAATATATTGAGGTGACCAGTCAGCCGGCTTTACACACTGTAACACTCGTCTGATTGTTGACATGTGAACCGGCCTCTCCGCAATGCATTTGTTGAATAGGGCTAGATCGAGAATCGGTCTCAGCCCTTCGGTTCTCTTGGGTAACAGGAAATAACGGGAATAGAATCCCTGCATTTCCTCTCCCTTCGGAACCGTGGAAATCACTTTTTTCGCTAGAAGCTGCTGGAGCTCCGCCAAAAGTGACAGTTGTTGATCCTTGGATGACAGCGTTGTTTCCACAATCCCGTTGAATCGCAGCGGAATCCCTGCCGCTGCTGCGAGGGGAGGAGTCCTCATCGCAGCCCATGGGGAGCTCTGCTTGAAAGGGCTGGTGTGTCATTAGCAGAGGCATGCCCTGCCTGCTCAGCTTGTGACAAGAGTGTAGGTTCCTCTCTCCTGAGCGTTGAGACGCGAGGAGGAATAACACTGTGACTGGGCAGCAGACTGCTGACACTGTGAACGAGCTGCATGTCATTCATAGACCGAGAGCTCATTCTAGCGGCCGTCCCGCCGCATGTCATGCAAGGCATGACGTGGTGAGAGGAAAGTAATGTAGGGCTGGCTCGATCAATAATACAAGGTTTATTGACGGCCTGCCTATATGTGGGGAGGGATGCGTGTGAAACAGTTAGGCCGGTAGGCTCCGGCGCTAACTTTGTGGGGAGAAAACAGTCGTCTTTAGTAAAGAGGTGTTTCTCGCAGTCACACATTTCTTCCTCGCCCCGTAATAGCCGGTGCTCGTGGGGCGAGACATCGCCCCATGATCCCGCTGCCCAAGGCTCTTGCTGGCCGCTCGCCGCCGCCTGCGATGGAGGTGGGCGGGGCTGGTAAGCAGGGCGAGGTCGCCTTTTTAAAAGCAATGATGGGCTGGCTCGACCAATGATAAGAGGTGTACTGACGGCCCGCCCATATGTAGTGGAAGATCCGTGCGAAACAGTTATGGCCGAGCTGGTAGGCTCCGGCGTTAACTGGGGCACGGGGAGAAAACAGCCGTCTTTAGTAAAGAGGTGTTTCTCGCTTACACACGCTTCTCCCTCGCCCCGTACTAGCCGGCGCTTGTGGGGCGGGACATCGCCCTATGAGCCCGTTGCCCGAGGCCTTTGTTGGCTGCTCGTCGCAGCCTGCGATGGAGGCGGGCGGGGCTGGTAAGCCGGGCGAGGCTGCCTTCGTAAAGGTAATGAAGGGCTGGCTCGATCAATAATACGAGGTTTACTGACGGCCTGCCTATATGTGGTGGGAGATGCGTGTGAAACAGTTATGGCCGGGCCGGTAGGCTCCGGCGTTAACTGTGTGGGGAAAAAACAGCTGTCTTTAGTAAAGAGGTGTTTCTCGCTGTCACACGCTTCTCCCTCGCCCCGTAATTGCCTTCGCCGGCGCTTGTGGGGCGGGACATAGCCCCATGAGCCCGCTGCCCGGGGCCTTCGCTGGCCGCTCGCCGCAGCCTGCGATGGAGGCGGGCGGGGCTGGTAAGCCTGTGGGCCAGGAGGAGGAGCTGCCAACGGCACCGCGACAGTGGCTGCCGGGGGCCTATGGCGGCGACGGGGGCTTGGAGCGGAGCGCTGCCGCCCGGGTTGAGGCGGAGGGCGGGAGACGTGTCTCCGGAATTTCTTTGCCTCCTCGGAAGCGGCCTGCATGTCATCCAACATAGATGACAGACGGGGCCCGAACAGCGCGTCCGGGCTAATGGGGCACTCGGCTCAGGGATGCCCGGGGTCTGCTGCAGCCACAGGTTCCTCTGAATGAGGTGCTGCCATGCCGCCGTCCGGGCCGCTGTCACCGCGCCGGTGGAGCAGAGGCAGAGGATGACACCGGCGGTTTTCGCCACGTCGACTGCCTGTTCGGTCAGACGATGAGGGTCAGCCGCCATGGTGGAGATGTTATGCGCCAGCAGGGCGATGTCATTCATAACAGCCTCTTGCTGCATCATGCACCGATGCGCTCTGTCTGTAAGCTTGGCCGTCAGCTGGTCTTTGGGAGTGGGGCAGCGGTCGCTGAGCCCCGGCTTCATTCAAAAGACAGCACACAGAGCGGGATCCAGCGGCGGTACCGCCCTGTGACCCCGGTCTGACAGACCCTCCGTCTTCGTGACCTGCATAAATGTTTTCACCAGGGCACCGAGCCTCCCGGGCTCCGCCGCAGCCCCACTGAAGTACGGGCTGATGGCGGGAAACATCGGCCAGATCGGGTCGAGATGGGCGGGGCGTGTCGCGGCCTCGAGCCCCCAGATGCGACGGAGCTGGTCCGGGCGTTGGGGGTCCCGAGTCATGGGTACCGCAAGGCCAAGGTTTGCGGCTGTCCCGGCGATAATGCCCGGTAGCTCTGCCACCAAACCTTCAAACACTGGAAGTGAGGTGAGAGACGGGCAATGCTGCTGCCCCGGGCCTCTCCATTCGGAGAGGGGATGCCGGGGGAGACGCCCCCTACTCGTCGCGGTCGGAGTCGTCTGACTCCAACTCACAAGGAGGGAGAGGGCATCGTCGAGCGGGACAGTAAAGTCGTCGGCCCATTCAGCAATGGCGGCGGCAGTGTCGGCTCTGCGCTGTCTGGGCAGCGCAGCATAATGCCGACACAGGCAGGGCGGAGAGAACGCCAAGACGGCATGTTCATGCCCAAGGCAGCACTCGCACACCTAATGGCCGCCATACGGCAAGATGTAACCCGTGTTACATGTCTTGCAGATGCCATTCGCCGTTGAGTCCATAATATCTATTTATTTACTTCAGTATGCTACAGGATCGTCCTGAAGAAAATGGGAGCAGAAATTCCGCCGGCGCCCGCCTATATCTGCGAAATGCGGACGTCGTTGAGGCCCGCGGAGTAATTGAGGCCCACGCTGTTGGTGGGCGGGGATAAAAAAATGTCAGTGCTACGGCTCACGCCTAGGGATAACCCAATAGTGATAGCCTTATAAGGCGTAGCCTATACGACATAGAACAAAAGCTTTTTATCTTTCAAACAATGCATTTCCCACAAACAGGCACTGAACACTGAAAAAACCGCACAAGAAGAAGCTGTCCGCATCAACTCAATTTAAATGTTACTGATGCTGTTTTGATAAAACACATGACAGCGCTATGGCAAGTGACCAAAATGCAGACTGCTTCAACTTCTACAATTTGAATAAGTGGCGAATGCCATGCAGCAATCTGCCTAGGGGAGCAACTTTGTGGTAAATCGCCAACCAATAAGTCCACTCGATGAATGAGAGATGGCTCTTTAGTGTCCTCTCTGTGCGGTTTCCCCACAGTCTCCACAGCTGGGATTTGTAGGCTTACCAAGCCCTTACCAGGTTCCTCCAAATCTACCTCATGAGCATGCTGCCTCAGCAGGTACAAGTTAGCAGCCGGTTTGATATTCGCCGGATATTCGGTTTTGACTTACCACGCAATCGGATTCATCAACACAATTGCATTACATTACGGGTGTAGTATGTTGGTGACAGTTTAGGACACCATATCGAAGACAACCAACAAGACATTTTGTTGCTATCGATGTCTGTGCGAGAACATCTATGTTCTGGCTGCTACCTGTTTTGGGATCGTCTACAAATTACACCCACAGACTGGTGGCAGAGACGTTACCATGGAATTGTTTCAGGAAATAAATCACACTTTTTCGTAGTACCTCAGCTGTAGTTCCTCTGTATTTACCTTCTTATTACCAGTGGTAATTACCCAATCTTTGATTTATCATATATTCATCCAGGTATATACCTAGCAATTAGGGGACTGTAAAAGGAAGGGTTATCCCATTGGTTAGGGGCAGCAAGAAATCGGCACTTTTTAACCACTAATATTGCTCAAAATAGACCTAATGCGCAACATTCTTCCGGGTTCTACAAAACACTGGTTTCGGCTTCCGGCTGTCCATTGCTGAGGTAGCTAAACACAGCTGAGCTCATTATGGCGAACTTCTACAGCCGGTATTTACAGGAGCTACCCGGAATAACCATTACCGATGTGCACTTTATTGCTAAATGGACGTCCAGAGCCCAGAGTCCTCTGTCAGACAAGGGATTTAAGTTTTACGCCTCCTAATTTATTCATAATTATGAAGGTACATTTGTAGCTTTTGCTAATAGCCCTCGTTAGCGTTATATAACTAAGTAGCCTAGTTGTAGACTTGTATGCTATCAGTTAGTTTATCAGTATTTTTGCTCAGACATTAAAACAATCAGATGAAGACTTCATTTTAGCGATGGTTTTATACTACCAACAGTAGGCCTATAATTACTACGATGTCCTGTGTGTTTATGCTGGTCTTTTGTATACTAAACACACACACTATACTGATTGAAGCATGAACATATTCAAAGTCAAAGTGGCTTTATTGTCAAGTACTTCACATGCCAAGACATACAAAGGAATCAAGATGACGTTTCCCACTCTGCAAAAATGCAGTTCGTAATAGCAGCATAAGACTAAGATCTTTGTGACATTGACAGTCACTCAGTAAGTAAGGGGTTGCAATTGTAAGACCATGTTGGCTTGTAGCCATACATCATGAGCAGATGTATATCCTTTATTGATCAACTGACTCTCTGGGCCACACAAAATACAATTTTCGGAGGTATTTCTGATTGATCAATTAAAAAAATCAGATAGAATAGAAAATATCCCTGCAACATACTTCTATACTATCTTGTAGGCATAGCTTTCGGATTTTGAGACTTCTTATTGATCACAGATTGAATAACTTTTAACACAGAATACATATAGATATGTGCATAAAATGTGGAATATGTTGATTGTCATGTGAAATTAGCAGAACTAGTAGCTTCCTGTGTAGTGGACTACTTTTTCTGTGTTTGTGTAACTTTGCTTGTTAGCCTACATTTGGGTGGTAGCTTTTGTGTGGTGAAGCTTTATTGGCAGAATAACTGGCACACACAGAAGGAGTAGCAGAATTCACTGAAGTGAATTAATAACTTGTTTCCTACCTTGTGAAAACTGATGTCCTCATCTGAGGTCTTGTATCTTTCTAGTCCAAATTTCTGCCCCAATGAAAACTCCAGTCACCTCTGTAGCTCTATGATGACTTGCTGCTGTGCGTGAATTTTTTCGTAGGCCAGGTCCATAAATGCAGGTTCTGGTCTGCTATCATAGTCGTGACACCTCAAAGACACGCTGGCATCATCGGCACCACACCCTCATCCTCCTCTTGCCGCTGTGTCCTTTGCCACACACTTGGCCGAGCAACCCGCAGGCTGTAGTTGTTCCAGGTGAACAACACCAGAATTGCCTCGGGATTCAAACGGTATCGGCCCCCTTCAATGATATCTTCTGGCATAAAATGCCGACTGCAGACAGTAGTGTGTCTCCTTACAACGAAGTTATCACGCCTAATGTTTCGGACCGATATCGCCCTGACTGACTCATCCTTTGGAAACTGGTGGGAACTTACGCTAGAGTTAAATCTCCCCGACACAGAGCATCTCGGCACACAACAAAAGCTGTAGTTCAGATGTTGCTGTTTCTGATATGTTAACATTAGTAAATTTTAATTAAAACAGATCCACTAAAATTGGGTCAGAAATAATAATTTTCTTTTAACAAGCGACACTTAGACGTTACCTCAGAGGAGATCACCTGGCGCTGCTGTGTACGGAAGTGAAAAGCGGAAATGGTTACATCCGTTTGGACCTGTTTTCCGGTTTGAACGCTGGGTGATCTGCATAACCCCTATAGCACCAAACCCCTGCAGTAGCATGATTAGGGTCCCTACACATAAAACGAAGCAACAACAACTTAGTTAGCGTACCGGGAGTTTATTAAAATAAGACTGCTTTCCAAGTCTGTGCCTTACCGGTAGGTCTTTTTTAATAAACACACGGTACGCTAACTAAGTTGTTGGTGCTTCGTTTTATGTTTAGGGACCCTACCCATGCTACTGCAGAGGTTTGGTGCTATTTTGAGCAATGTTAGTGGTTAAAAAATTCAGATCTGGAAGCGTTCGCGGTGCCCCTAACCAATAACATGGAAGCCAAACAATGCGCCGGGCAAACTCCACTCGGTTTTCAAGGAAAAACGTATCTAGATGGCTTATTTGATGGGTATACATTCCAAAACAAAGACCCTGGGTTCAATTTTCGCCGGAATTACAATTTAATAAAGTATGTATAGGACACACATTGTATCACCACCGACCGTCAATCATTAAAGTCCCATCACTGGTGCAACCGGTACCAGGGAAACCTGTCAAAAGATGGAACTTTCGAAAGGCCAACTGGGAGTCATTCGCTCAGGAGACAGAAAGAAGGATTGCTAGTCTGCCAGAACCTGATGCAGCCAACGTGGACGCCGCCTATGAAGCCTACTGTAAGGTCCTCCTAGGAGCGGCAAAAAAAAAACATCCCACGCGGCTACAACAGGAACTACATCCCTGGCTGGGACGAGGAGTGCAGCCGCCTCCTAAGCGCCCACCAGAGGGCTAGCTCCAGGGAAGATGTGGATGCGACTGCAGAAGCACTGCTTCAGAGACTGGACACCACACGCAGAGACAGATTGACTTTACTCACTCTAGTCGGAAGGCGTGGCAAACCATCAACCGGCTAACAGGCAGATGCACAAAGCCCCCAAGCTGCCCAGTCACAGCAGATGCCATCGCGTCCGAGCTCCTGAAAAACGGTCGCTTCCCAGACGCAGACAAAGATGTTGCCCGTCTGATAACGCAGGAGGTGACTTCCCTCTCCAGGGTGGCCAGTGCGGATTCCAACCTCTCAGGAGAATTCACAGCAGACGAACTCAGTAAGGCCATGAGCAAGCTCAAGCCAGGCAAAGCTCCAGGACGTGACAACATCCACTCAGAGTTTGTTATGCACCAGAGCACAATAACATCCAGCTGGCTCTGTGCATTCTTCTCATCCTGCTACCAGAGATGCAAGCTGCCCAAGATCTGGCGCCGTGCTTCTGTAATCGCCCTGCCAAAGCCAAACAAACCTGCGGAAGACCCCAAGGCATACCGACCCATATCGCTGCTCTGTGTTCCATTTAAAATCCTGGAAAGAATGATCCACTGCCGCATTGAGCCAGTGATTGACCCACAGCTTCCACAGGAACAGGCCGGTTTCCGTCGTGGTAGGTCCACAGTGGACCAGGTTACACTTCTGTCTCAAGACATCGAGGACAGCTTCCAGGATAATGAGAAAGCTGGGGTAGTGTACCTGGACCTGACTGCCGCGTACGATACCGTCTGGCACCGCGGACTTCACCTGAAGCTGCTGAGGACAATAACCGATCGACATATGGTGAGATTCATCATGGAGACGTTGTCTAACCGCAGTTTTGTCCTACAGACCAGCGATGGCCAGCGCAGTAGGCTAAGAAGACTACGGAACGGTGTCCCACAGGGCTCGGTCCTTTCTCCGATGCTGTTTAATATTTACATCTATGATCTACCAGGCACAGCATCCAGAAAGTACGGCTACGCAGACGATCTCGCAATCATGCTGAGAAGACCCACATGGAAGGCACTGGAAGACGGTCTCAACCAAGACATGGACGTCCTAGTAGCCTACCTACGAAAGTGGCGCCTGCAACTCAGCACCGGCAAGACTGTTACAGCAGCATACCATCTCTGCAACAGAGACGCCAAGAGGGAACTGGAGGTATACACTGACCACAAGCGTCTGGAGTCCCAGCAAGCCCCTAAATACCTTGGTGTTCGTCTGGACCGGACACTGACCTTCAAACAACATCTCGAAGATGTCCGGGCAAAGACAATATCAAGGGTCGCACTGATCCGTCGCCTCGCTGGCACAACCTGGGGAGCCACTGCCAAGACACTACGGGGATCCACCCAAGCCCTGGTCTTTTCAGCAGCGGAGTACTGTGCCCCAGTATGGAGCAGAAGTCCACACACAAAAAAGGTGGATGTGGCTATCAACAACGCCCTCCGGATCATCACTGGATGCCTGAAGCCTACCCCAATCGTCCTGCTGCCAGTCCTTGCAGGAATCGCACCGGCTGGCCTACGACGAGAGGCTGCCACTCTCGCCCTGGCAAGGAAAGCACGGAAGCATGATTGGCACATCCTCCATAACACCACAGAGACAGCAGCTCCTCTGAGCAGACTCAAGTCCCGCCACCCTTACAACAAGGCGGCACAAGAGTTGCTCCGTTCCACCACTGAGGACCTGTCCAAAGATGGATGGCTGGCGGCAGCTCGGAAACAGGAGTGGGAGAGGGCTGGGCCAACCCAAATCCACCACTACATCTTGGATCCAGGAGATGGAGCCACAGGAGACGATCTTCCACGCCGGCAATGGACTCTGCTGAACCGTCTACGTACTGGGGTCGGTCGGTTCAAATCATCAATGAAGAAGTGGGGCCTGGCAGACAGCGCTGCATGCGAGTGTGGTGCCCCTGAACAGACTGTCCAGCATATTATGACCACCTGCCCCCTACACAGACCACCCTCGGAAGCCGGCCTCTTTGACGTGGGACCAGAGACAAGGGCATGGCTACAAGACACTGAGTTGGACCTCTGATGTTACACGAAAGAAGAAGACATTGTATTATAATATATGTTTGAAGTTGATTATTCAGATTATTATTTACTGTAATATTCAAGCATGCCCCATTAATGATTCACCATGGTGTTTCTAACAATGGTCGTTAGAAAAGTCAATGACATGAGAAGATAGACTTGAGATTTGACATCGACGAGGAGCCCTTCATTCATCAAGCCTTGATGAATGAAGGGTCCTGATGTTGGATCACCTACTCTGGTGTGCACCGTCAGATGGTCGGCAGGTCAGCCCCCGCCTCTGAACACTGCTCTGAGGGCACTTCAACTCTCATATTTCGAGCTCGACAGAACGGTGTCTCACGTCCTCTGTCTCCTCAGTGCCTCACCTCCTCTGTCCTCTGTCTTCTCAGTGCCTCACCTCCTCTGTCCTCTCTCTTCTCGTGTTTCGACTCCTCTTTCCTCTGTCTCCTCGGGTCTCACATCCTCTGTCCTCTGTCTCCTCGGTGTCTCACCTCCTCTCTCCTCAGTGTCTCACCTCCTCTGTCCTCTGTCTCCTTGGTGTCTCACCTCCTATCTCCTCTGTGTCTCACCTCCTCTGTCTCCTCTGTGTCTCACCTCCTATGTCTCCTCGTGTCTCACCTCCTCTGTCTCCTCTGTGTCTCACCTCCTCTGTCTCCTTGTGTCTCACCTCCTCTCTCTCCTTGTGTCTCACCTCCTCTGTCCTCTGTCTCCTCAGTGTCCTTTGTCTCCTCTGTCTCCAAGGTGTCTCACGTCCTGTCTCCTCAGTGTCTCACCTCCTCTGTCCTCTGCCTCCTTGGGGTCTCACCTCCTCTGTCTCCTCTGTGTCTTATGTCCTCTGTCCCCTTGGTCATGTCCTCTGGCTCCTCGGTGTCCTCTGTCTCCTTGGTGTCTCATGTCCTCTGTCTCTTCAGTGTCCTCTGTCTCCTAGGTGTCTCAACCTCCTCTGTCTCCTCAGTGTCTCGCGTCCTCTGCCCTCTGTCTCCTCTGTGTCCTCTGCTCCTCGGTGTCTGTGTGCCTAATTGACTCCATCTGCAGCTTTCTTACTCTTAAATGGCCTCGGTCAGACTTGCAGGAAACGGGGCTGAACGTGTGGACTTTACCTTCCCATATACTGCCGCAAGCTGCATCCGAAGCTGTAGCCTATTTTCTGTGCAGGGTGCTCTATTGACTTTCCGTCATTGCGTTTGAATCAGTCCAATTAGCATGCTTTCAATGCCCCTTAAGAAGAAGATGACTTGGTGTGAGGTTAGGCATGAGATGATATTTCACCACTTAATATGCTTTTCGTCACACTCCATTAATGTCTGCCTTCTTGTCATAAAGTGACTGGCGGTTAATGGAGGCCTGCCAGGCCTGCATTGGATTAGGAGGAAATCTGATCCTTCAGATGTGCGTGTGTGTGTGTGTTTGTGCATCTTTGTGTGTACGAATGTGCATTCTCACACAGTCGTACGTGTGTGTGTGTGTGTGTGTATGCGCACTTGTGTGTGTGTTATTTCTAGATAACGGTCAAATGCAATTTGCTGAGTACAGATAATAAGAAAAAGAAAGCTAGGGCTGATGTTTGTGCCTGATGATCTAATTCTGTTCATTTCATCAATCATGCTCCATCGTTCCCTGCTGTCACTTCTGCCATTAGCCATGGTTTTGCCATGGCGCACAATTGTGTAGATGGAATTAGCAAGGAAGCAATTGTCATTGGAGTCGACTGAAATGTTATACCACGGATATGGCTTGTGGTTGGTGTGTCTGTGAGTGTGTGTGTCTGCGAGTGTGTCTGTGTCTGTGAGTGTGTGTGTCTATGTGTGTGTGTTTTCATCTGTGCGTGCATGTGTGTGTTTGCGTGTGTGTGCGTGTGTGTTTCTATGAGAGTGTGTGTTTGCTGTGAGTGCATGTGTGTGTCTGTGAGAGGAGGAGGAGTTTGAAAAGTATTTGAAGGTACAAAGCTCCCTAAGTTACAGAGAGGGTTTCACTCTCTTGCAGACCAGCCCTTGAAACTGAAGCAGGAATTTGAAAGAAACAGCGGCTGGTATTTGGACACAGGGACAAACAATACATTTTTTCCAGCTCTATTTTAACGTTGGACCCTATTGAAATCCCCTTTTTAGGCAGAAAGTAACAGGATTGCAAGAATTTATCTTCTTTAAATGAAATAAAGGATAAAGGGAGACCTCACCCAGAGGAAGGAAAGTTTCTTGCGGACCAGAATGCAACGCCTCACTCACTTGACCCTCCAACAGGCTGGAATTCTGCATCGCTAAGCCGCACTTTGGCCATTTTTTCCTTCAGCCCTTCAGATACAGACAGACAGGCAGACAGCCCACAGAGAGACAGCACACTGACGGACAGCACACTGACAGAAAGCACACAGACAGACAGGGGCACACCATGTGGTCCTGCATCACAGACTTCTTCACCTACGAAACCACCAAGTCGGTGGTGGTTAAGAGCTGGACCATCGGCATCATCAACCGCGTGGTTCAGCTGCTGATCATCGCCTACTTTATTGGGTTGGTGCTGATGATAACACATCATATTATATTATTTTACTGGAATATGATGATAATGTTTGTGTGCATGCGTGTGTATGTGTTTCTGTGTGTGTATGTATATGTGTGTGTTTATAGCGTTGGTCTGAGATGCTGTGCTTATGGTATAAGGAAATTAAAAATGACATTTACTGATAGAAAGTAGAGTTCAGAGGTGGTATGAGAACATTGGTTCAACACTCAAAACCAAGTTAATAACACAGATCTGCCTGTCAGCACGATCAGGTAAATATGCATAAATAGTGCTGTCAACAAGGAACTTTACAACATAGTAGTTGTTAAGTCCATGCTGATGTCAGAGATAATAGCATGACACACACACACACACATAGAAACACACACACATAGAAACACACACACACACACACACACACACACACACACACACACACACACACACATACATACACCCACACCCACACCCACACACACACACACACACACAGAACAGAGAAGGACAGTTGTGTTCCCTGGCTTATCCATCCTGCAAAATAGTCAAACAAGTGGTACAATATCTTTAATGTTTACACAAACACCAAGCTGCCTGAGCCCTATCCCACAAACCATGCCCCCGTGTTCCTTAACAACTGCTTCAGTACCAGTTAGCTCATTGCTCATGTTTAAGGGACCCGCCACCTCACCGCTGAATAAACACTGAGCCACGCGGCGTCCCTAAGGGCCCACAGAACTGCTTCAGAGCGGGGAAACAACAGAAGCATTAGCGCACATTAAAAGCAAGATGGGAACTGGTTGCAATAACGTTCAAAGAGCCTTTTCACTTGTGGGGGAGACCAACTCTGTGGTGAGGGCTCCTGATCCACACTAAGCTCACGTCAGCACATTCTGGTGCTGATGTTTGTGTGAGCCTGCAGCTGGGTATTCGTCCATCAGAAGGCCTACCAGGTTCTTAAGTGTGTGGGACCCTGCAGCTGGGTGTTAGTCTAGAGAAGGCCTAACAGGTGCTGATGTTTGTACGAGCCTGCAGCTGGGTATTAGTCCATCAGAAGGCCTACCAGGTGCTTAAGTGTGTGGGACCCTACAACTGGGTGTTGGTCTAGAGAAGGTGCTGATGTGTGTGTGACCCTGCAGCTGGGTGTTGGTCTAGAGAAGGTGCTGATGTGTGGGTGACCCTGCAGCTTGGTGTTGGTCTAGAGAAGGTGCTGATGTGTTGGTAACCCTGCAGCTGGGTGTTCGTCCACGAGAAGGCCTACCAGGTGCGGGACACGGCCGTGGAGTCGTCGGTGATGACCAAGGTGAAAGGATTCGGCATCTACAACAACCGGGTGATGGATGTGGCCGACTACGTCACCCCCACCCAGGTACAACCCCACCAGGGCCAACGGGGGGGGGGGAACAAAACGGTTTCCCCATTTTGTTTCCCCCCCAGTGGAGTGTGGAAAGAACATTAGAAAGTTGGCCAGGAGGAAACAGAAAAATAATAATTCTAAATCAAATGTATCCCAGTGGATGGATTGTAACATTCTCCTTCATCAAGTTTGAAGGAGAACCTTACCCCCTGAGCTTCTTCAGTCTGGGGCCTCAGGGCTGCCGGCTCCCCTGTAAACCTCCAATCTGGTTCAACAGGCGAGGAAAGGTGTGTCCAATCAGCACCTTATCATCAGAGGCTGGGTCACCGTATCAGCCAATCCCAGGCTCTGCATGCATGTGTTCAGCATAGAGAGGGAGTCATCTTCTGCTAGTTGTCCTTTAAGTCTACCTTGAGGAGAGTACCCTGAGACAATGTGTAACAAACCACCTGTTTCCCCCAGGGGGCCTCTGTGTTCTGCATCATCACCAAGCTGATCACTACAGAGAACCAGGTCCAAGGCTTCTGCCCAGAGGTTTGCTTCCCTTGTGCTGATGTAGTTCTGTCATCACAGCTTGTGTGCCATGCTGCATTCTGTACCAACTGTGATAACCATACAATGCAAGGGGTACCATAATATCCTACCAGTAATGTAATCAGATACTGCCACTATCCCTCATGCAGATACTCAACACTCCTATGTGTGTGTGTGTGTGTGTGTGTGTGTGTGCGTGTGTGAGTGTGTGTGTGTGTGTGTGCGTGTGCGTGAACTTATGCTTGTCCCTTGACCAGAGTGAGCCCAAATACCATTGCATCAACGACAACAACTGCACCAAGTACCTGAACAAGCCAGGAGGCTATGGTGAGCGCTGCCCCCTGCTGGCCTCTCCCTCCTGTCCACTCTGAGGCTCCAGGGAGCCGCCCTTAGCTGCTACACTGTGCAGCATTCACTATATTTATTATTATTATACGTTATTACAATATGTGTTTGTGCTATTGTATTTGTGCCTGTGTGTGTGTGTGTTTGTTTACATTACTTCCACGTCCATTGCAGGGATTCCGACAGGGAAGTGTGTTCGTTTCAACGACACCATGAAGACATGCCAGATCCAGGGCTGGTGCCCGGCAGAGATAGATTACATCAAGACGTAAGTTGGTTGACCTTCCTTCTGCCTTGTCCCACTGCAGTGTCTCCCACCTCAATCCTTCCCTCTCACATCCTTGTTTCTCTCTCTCAGCGAACCGATGAAGGAGGTGGAGAATTTCACCATCTTTATCAAGAACAGCATACGTTTCCCACTGTTTGACTACACCAAGTAGGACCCGTTCCAACCTACGTCCCAACCTCCATCACTCATCAGCATACCCATACCTCCAGCTGTTTCATTCTGGGATGTGTATGTGTGTGTGTGTGTGTGTGTGTGTGTCTTTGTGTGTGTTTGTGTGGGTGTGTGTGTGTAGTTGTAGTTTATGTCAAATTGCGTCATACACAGACAAATCAGTGTATTTTATATGGAAAGAATGTTACTGATTTTGTGTGTGTGTGTGTGTGTGTGTGTGTGTGTGTGTGTGTGTGTGTGTGTGTGTGTGTGTGTATGCGTGTGTGCACGCCATAGGGGGAACTTTCTCCCCACGATCAATAAGAGCTACATCTCTTCCTGTAACTTCGACATGGTCCACCACAAGTACTGCCCCATCTTCAGGGTCGGAGACGTGATCCAATACGCTCAGCAGGACTTCATGAAACTGGCGCATAAAGTACATATTATGGACACATAAATCAGAACATAATGCTCTCTCTCTCTCTCTCTCTCTCTCTCTGATATATATTAATATGTATTGTATCTGTAGCTCTCTCCCCTCCTCACATGCATCCCCCTCTCTCCAGGGAGGGGTCATAGGGATCAAGATCGCGTGGATGTGTGACCTGGACCGGGGAGACGAACACTGCAGCCCGTCCTACTCTTTCACCCGCCTGGATGCCATGTCCCAGAATAACTCTATCTCCCCCGGTTACAACTTCAGGTTAGTACTCTCCAGTGGCGGCTGTTGATCCAAAATGTTTGTGGGGCGCATTAATGAAAAAAAATGATTTGGTAGATTTGATTTCCTGTATTTGGGTGCATTTTGGGCATGGCCACTACCTGTTACCTATTACCTACTATTAATTCAGATTCATAGCCTACATACTGACTTGCAGGGCCTGGACAAGCTTACAATGCATATACAGACCTACTTTATTGCCATTCCAACAGCCATTTCTATTTGACCTATTGTTGTTATTCTGATATTGAGACAAATCATGATTACTGTCCTATAGCGTCCATTTTTTTGTGAGTCTCAAAATGCAGTTAGAAATATGGGACAGTTGCTTCATGTTGTTTATAGGCTACAGGCCGAAAGTCTAAATGAATATGTAACTTGCCTGCTCCTATTAAACGATGCATATTATACCACCAGGTGTGAGTTTGATTAGCTTTACAAGCCGTTTCGAAAATCTGCCCCATATGACATCACTAGTGGGTTTGTCCACCTAGATCTGTGCTGGATAGATCAGTCTACCAGCCTTCCCAGTGGACTGAAGTAAACGTTGCTCATCTATCTAGCACAGATCTAGGTGGACACGCCCACTAGTGATGTCATATGAGGTAGATTTTCGAAACGGCTTGTAAGGCTAATCACACTCACACCTGGTGGTATATAATGCCTCCTTTAAGTATAACATTGCTTGGGGAGTCCACTGAATTGGTTGGAAAGTGCTTACCACTCTCTGCCAATTAGCAATCTATCTCTTCTCTACATGTAGTTGTGTTTCGCGAATGCTGCTTAGGGAGGTAGCCTATTTGATTGATTTGCTGAATGGTCCAATCATGTGCTGATAACGAAAGAAGAGCTATACCATTGGCCTAGGGCGCACACTGGTGCGACCCAACGGCAAATTTTCTTGCGCCAATGAAAAGCCGTCTTTGCTTGACAGACAGCAAATAGTTTGCAAGCTTACATTGACTTCAACGTGGCCGGCGCCCCTGAATTGGAGGAGGGCTTTATTTTTAATGACCAATAACTAGCCTAGCCCAAATCATTGACGTTCAGATGCATTTAAATGGTTGCTGGCAGTGGCAAGTAGTCTATCGCACAATTAACGAGGATAAACGCTATGTATTTTTGTTCATCTATTTCGTATTTATAATAGTTGATTCATAGTTGGCAGATATATTCAAGTGAATATTTCACGGAGGGGCGGCGCCCTAGTGCCCTCGATTGACCAACCGCCACTTGTAATCTCCAACCCCGATCAGGGATATTGGCCTTTTATTCATATATGTATATGTATGTATATACATACGTATATGTATATATATATATATATATATACATACATGTATATATTAATAATTATTAGGTAAGTGCTGCAAGCAGCGCTCAACTATTCTCTACAAACGTCTCTAAATTTCTACTATATATGACCCTACGCCTTCCACAATTTTCCGCCTAGACATTACATTCCACTTTTAAAAGGTTCATATTAGCTTGAAATACTGCGCTAGCGTTGAATTATTTTTCTTTTTTTATCTCTGACAATTCAACTACTTCAGACTTTGCAACTAGGTTAATCTTCAAATATATCAAAACAGATTTTCAATATCGTTTATTTCAGAATCAACTGTTTAATTTTAAACCTGCTTCGTATACTTTCAGTTGGTCTCATACGTTGAGGCTAGAGTTAGTTATGATGTCACCCGCTCTAGCCAATGGTGGCTATCACACAATCTTACCATTTTGGACGTTGCGGAGCCTATCAACGTCAACCTTGAATCACAATGTTAAGCTTGAACGGTTACAGTATTTCTTCTATTTCTTGTTTGACTGGAGCTATGATGATTAATAGATTGGGAATACGATTGTTCTACATCGGGCGTTTGTGTGTGGGGACCCCCATTTATGTAGCTAGAGGCTAGGTGCATCTTACGTATCCGGTGTACTTCCGGTAGAAGCTAAATGCTAACACAAACCATCTTTTTCAAGGCAAGCTATCTAGACAAACAATATTTCGATGAAAGAGACTCCAAGGAGTCTAACGGTACAAGCCTTATAATTCAGTGAGCTTATCTTGATTAACTAGATGCGAAAGAATAACGTCAATAACACAAGTGATGACCCACCAACACACACACACACACACACACACACACACACACACACCCCATACCACACCAAACCGAACACAAACACTTACTTACAATGACCGTAACACTGAGTTGATTCAACCATTTCAAACTTTATCATAACTGCTCAGCTATTCTATATTTGATCTAAAAAAAAGTTGTTTTACTACAGTGTTTACCAATGCATCATTTATGCAAAGTATTGGCTCTGCTCACTCTAATTGTCTTTTTGTATGTAAAGGTTTGCCAAGTATTACAAAATGGACAATGGGACCGACTATCGTACATTAGTCAAAGCCTTTGCTATCAGGTTTGATGTGCTGGTCAATGGAAATGTGAGTGTATGTTTGTGCATCTGTGTGTGTTGGTCTAAGTTTGTTTGTGACTGTCTGTGTTGATGTGTTTGTGTCTGTCTGTCTGTCTGTCTGTCTGTCTGTCTGTCTGTCTGTCTGTCTGTCTGTCTGTCTGTCTTTGTGAGCGGGGATTTGTGTTAGGCTTTTTTCTTGTTAAACCTCTCTTTAGGGTTGGAGGCATGCTGACCTTATTATTATTATTATTATTATATTATTATTACCAGTGATCGTCAACCTTATCATTCATATGAAATTAAACTAATGCTAAATAAAAAATAAGGATTTGACTGACTATAAAGAGTGGGAACTGGGTCACTAGCGCTCATGTAATAAACAAACTGTATTAATCCACAGGCTGGAAAGTTCAACATGATCCCCACACTCATAAACATGGTGGCGGCCTTCACATCTGTTGGCGTGGTGAGTCTCCTTCAGGGTCACATGACCGCGATGCCAAGGTGCACCCTTCCTACTGCCTTCTGGTTGGCCACAGGTGACATGTGACAGAGCAGTACGAAGCCAGATCCATTCCTGGGTTTAACTTTATTTCTCTGTCTCTGTGTGCTTCCCAGGGCACGGTCCTCTGTGACATCATCCTGCTCAACTTCCTGAAAGGGGCCGATCAGTATAAAGCCAAGAAGTTTGAAGAGGTAAGTCCAGACCCCAGCAAGTAGGCGACCATAGCTCTGTCACGTCTCATCAGAACACTAATAAACATACACACAACCCTGTACTGCAGCCATGGATTTTCTTCAGCCTTTGAAATGATGTGTCATACTAAACACAACCCATTCACAGCTTTGAACCATTTGGCAGTTCAAAAGCTAGCGGCGGCTTTACATCCCTTCCTTTCCAGCTCTTAGTAATGCCCTCTGCCAATACTGACCTTCTCACTTCTTTCTCCACCAACCCATATTGATTCAGATAGAAGAAGTGTTTGAATGAACCCCATCTAAATGGGGGTAGCTGGGTCTCGTTGTTTGGTGGCACTCCCTCTAGTTTTGAACAAAAGAGATTTCTGCAGTGAAGTAGTACCATAGTACAATCATATCGTAATGAACTATCAGCTAAACCTAATGATGAGCTTTGCATTCACCATCTGTCTGTTATTTAAGGCAGCACAATGCAGGTGAGGAGTGCAATATTTATCTTGATATCCTTAAACTAAGGTCACATTCCACTGATCATACATGCACGATGCAAAAAAAGAGTGTTATGAAATGGTCCAACGTTTTTCTTGAATCTTTTTTTAGGTGTCAGACACCGAGATCGACTCCCATATCAACGGCTTGTATCGCTCCCAGCTGTCGCTGAGACATGATGAGAAACAATCCACTGACTCATTCTCCTTTGGACATTTTGGATAATGGATTAGGGCAACAGCCAATACCAGAAGTGGTAAAAGCAAAAGGGCGGGACAAGGGCAGTAAAATGAGATGAGTTACGGATCTTTCAAAAGCATCTCATTAGAGGAGAAATGAATAATACAGGCATATCAACTTTTATCTTCCTCTTAAAATGTATTAAATTAGTTAGGTTATTCCATGAAATATGTAATTATAGGTTATGATTAATTGCAAAATGACGTAGCATTTATGGGAAAAAAAGTTCCAGCTCTGGGAAAACCTTATTTTTCCATCATATAGCATTAGAAAACAATGCCAATACACATGGGTTGTCAGCATTGCAGACTAGTATTGTGGTTGCAACAATTATTTTCTGAGAAAAGAGAAAGGAAAGAGCCCTGTTTTAGAACTAATTACTAATGCATTCTATGAAATTACTAGACTAGACTGACATAATATATAGAACTGAGTAATTACCCGAAGGATTCTGGAAACTGGAAGTGCCTTGAAAAACTCGAAAATTGGCTAACTGAGTTTCCTCTTCTGCAATAAACCAAACATTTGTCTAAAAAAAAACAAGTGCCAGGGATAAAGCATGTTTGAAAAGCATGACAACTATCTAACAGGCCATTTGTCACCATAAATGAGGCCATATCTTGCCAAATGAACAACCAAATGCTGACTAGTAAGCTGGAGGAAAGCCTTTCACATTCGGCAGGAGTACGAGAAACAGTTGTTCACAAATAATGCCTGATCAGAGCCATGTTAATGCCTGGCGTGCCTTCCAACAGCCTCAGAAAGTATCCTGGTGAGTTCAGGTCAAATGACTTATCATACTTTTTCCATCCCTTTTGGCGTTACATGATAGAGGCCGCTGGCTGGCAGGACAGGGCTGAGGAACTGAACCCATGGGTAGACTTGGGTTGACGAGTTGATTATACAGATACTGGTCACTCACACATGCTATGCCAAAAGGGATATATTTCTCTTGTCTTGATGAAAATGATGATGATTGGCGACTGATTGATAATTTAGCACATTTAACAGCATCCTCTTCCATAACCATGTTCTCTCCCTGACAACTTGTCAGGTTGGTTTTAAATGAGCTCCACATGCATCACAATGCCTCATTATTGTTTGACATCCTAAATAAAATCTTGAAATCTTGACAGTTTCTGGAAAGGGTAATGTTTTTCTGTGTTTATTTTTAATAATATGCAGAACAACTGCATCAAAGGAACGTGTAACTCATGAATGTGTTTGGATGTGCTGAGTTAGATGTCTGAGAGCCTGCCTCTTCAGAATCATAAACTTGCTAGAAAGGTCTACTCAAACACATTCCACCAAGTCCTCTAAAAAAGGCCATGTGCTCTGTGTTATGGGAATATAACGGTTGCTTGTGTGGCGGGAATTTTGAGCCAAGTCAATCATAACCTGACCGAACTGGGTAGAATAAAGAGTCATAGCGAACTAATAACAATTATGTTCATACATTTGGGTAAAACAGTACAGTGACATACAACGATCATACAACAAACTAACAACAATCCTCAAAAAACAGAAACAATGATAGGCCTATCATATGGGGCCTAGATGGGAGTCAGCCTGTCGCTCGAAGAGCTCCGCAGGCTGAAGACCCCTTGATGAGAATCACCCTGTGCCTATGGCGACACATTAGTGCCATAAAGCACTGATGTGATAAAACATGCATTGCGAGACATGCATTGCGAGCGCGCAAATTAACTCTGCGCGCGCGCACTCAGAGCGCTGCTCCCCGAGCGAGGAAAACAGCTCCTCGAGAGCATTACCTCGTTGCAAGCGAGAGCGGGAAATAACTTTGGTCGCAGAAAACAGCCTCAGCCTCTCGCGAATGATGTTCTGCTCTCGCGCGCAAATTTAGTTTTCGCACTATGGAGGGAAACAAGGCAGGGCGGGCTTTCCTATGATTGGCCGTTTCTGAAGTGCGATATTTGATTGACAGCCCTCCTCAGCCCTCCTCTCATTCAATTCTGAATTGTACAGTAAATGGCTGAAACGATAGTTACGTATTGTAACTCTAGATTCTATGAGTATAGGCGCAGCCTTTTAAGTGTCAGCCTCATTGTCCTTTAAATAGCTGAAGAAAAGCTGTTTATTGGGAGCAGAACGTCCGCCGGCGCCCGACTATATCTGCGAAATGCTGACGTCGTTGAGGCACGCCGCACGCGGACGTAATTGAGGCCCACGCTGTCGGTGGGCGGGGATTACACATTTTTCAGTGCTACGGCTCACGCCTAGGGATAACCCAATAGCGATAGCCTTAAAAGGCTTTACTCATAGAATGTTGTCTTTACTAGTTTCACTACAATGTAATGACCACGATTAGCTAGTGGAAAATACATTTGTGTCTAGTAGCCTACAGTGATATATTTGTATATGTTAGGCTATATATTGAGATGGCAGTGTGCAAAATACCCGACAATATTCGGGGATGTCCTCATCCCCAGATTGTTCTCGATATGCAGTAGCCAGCTAGGCCATAACATTACATAACATGAACATGAACTGAATAAATGCCAGGTATATAGCATATCGGAGACGGGCACAAAATCAGTGCATTTTCAAATGAGAGCATGCAGTAGGCCTATGACCGATCTTGTGACATGTGGTCGGAGAGAGTCGTGTGTGTGTGTGTGTGTGTGTAGAGCAAGTTGTTGAAGGAAGTGTTTCTACTTGACGTTACAATATTTCATGGATGCAAGCAAGCCAAGACAATCAATCTATATCTATAGCCTACATGACAACACACACACACACACACACACACACACACACACACACACACACACACACACACACACACACACACACACACACACACACAAACACACACACACACACACACGCATTTGTGACCATTTTAGCGCATAATGACGGCTAGCTGCCTATTATGCTTATGGCAGTAGACCTAATGCAATTCTGCTGAATTATTTGGAGGACTTATAGCCTACTTGTAGTGAAGTATTTTTAACAGTGTGTGGAATCTACAGCTGATCACTTTCACTGGCTAAGCAAAATGAATCCCGAACAGTTGAACCTCTGAATTGATCCTGAAAGCCTTTGTCCTAGAATAATTCATTTGTATTCCGTTTTAGGCCATCTCACTAAATGTCACTTAAATGTAGCCTATTTAAGCTCACCAAGTCCAGTATTCAGAATTCAAAGCATTTATTCACAAATACGTTCTATTTTTTTGACAAACGGAGCCGACAGTCATGTGCAAGTATGCAAATTAGCCATGTGCGCCAAACAGAAGATAGACGCAATGAACTGATTGTTCTGCATTGTTGTGGATATGTAGGCTGGTTAGTTGTGGTTGTTTGTGGTCTTAGTGAAACAGTCTTGCCTTGGAGTTGGAGAAGTTGGATTGATTGTGTGAATGTCCGAGAGAGAGCGCACCTGCCGTGGTGATGTTGGGCTTGTTGTGGGCTTATATGTGATCAATGATGTATCCGTCTGATCGTATTAGCTGTAGATGGATGGTTAAATAATGTCACAAGATCGGTCATACTGCAGGCTCTCATTTGCAAATGCACTGATTGTGTGCCCGTCTCCGATATGCTATATACCTGGCATTTATTCAGTTCATGTTCTTCTGAGTGCGCAAGAACGGTGCAAATTATTGTCGTGTTTGCATTGTAATGCACAACTTTGCCCCTCCCTGTTATAAAATAACGTGCATCGCAACAACTTTAGCCAATGCAGGCTCTTATTGCTTTACCAGTGTGTTTAAAGTGTGTGTGTGCGTGTGTGCGTGTGTGTGTGTTGTCATGTAGGCTATATATATAGATTGATTGTCTTGGCTTGCTTGCATCCATGAAATATTGTAACGTCAAGTAGAAACACTTCCTTCAACAACTTGCTCTACACACACACACACACACACACACACACACACACACACACACACACACACACACACACACACACACACACACACACACACACACACACACACACACACGACTCTCTCCGACCACATGTCACAAGATCGGTCATACACTCTTTGCAAATGCACTGATTGTGTGCCCGTCTCCGATATACCTGGCATTTATTCAGTTCATGTTCATGTTATGTAATGTTATGGCCTAGCTGGCTACTGCATATCGAGAACATTCTGGGGATGAGGACATCCCCGAATATTGTCGGGTATTTCGCACACTGCCATCTCAATGTATAGCCTAACTAGGGTTGCCAACTTTCAGAAATTAAAATAAGGGACGCCCACCACGGGCCCGACTCCTGTGGGGCGGGGCGCCCGCAGCAGTGGTATGTTTTATTTTGTGCTGGTGTTTTTAGTAAAGGGTTGATCAAGAAAGGAATTAGTCATACTTAAAGCTTGAAATGCTTTATTACCACATAACATTCTTTTATAAAGTGCAGTCAATTAAATCTTGAATGAAATCTCTTTGTGTGGCATGTGCAGCAATGAACTTTTAAAATATAAACTAAATAAACTGAGAACTTCATGTTACTTTTTAAGTGCATAACTATAGGGACTCTCTTTGAACATTTTTACAAAAAAAACCAGTACAAATAAACAACAAAAACACTTATAAACTTATGTAAAAAAAGAGAGTGCAAAACATTACTCCTTCCCTCAACATTACTCCTCCCCTCAAAACTGTTACTTCTTTTTCCAGGTGTACTTCTTGTTACTCCTTGCAGCACTGAGTAACTCTTTGTCTTTTAAAGCGCTGTTGTAAAACTCTGAACAGGACTGCTCAAAGTTGAGAGTGATCAGGAGCTCATTTCTCATGAGCTCTGTGGAGCACCTGTTCCTGCAGTCACTCCATTTGTTGGCCATTCTGGAGAAGATCCTTTCCACACATCCAGTGGATGCTGGGATGCTCAGGATGTGTCTGGTGATAGACAACATGTTTGGCAGGTCAGCTACTCGAAAGAGAGCCACCCACCTGGCAGCCACACCTTTGGACTTCCATTCATCTTCAGCATCTTCTTTGAGCCTCTTCAGAATGGGTTTTGCTGTGGAGCATTCATCATAAAGTTCATCCATGTTGACTTTATGGATGAGGTTGAGCTTGGTGGTCACCCTCTCAATGTCAGTTAAGGTCATGGTGCCATGGTGCAGAGAGAGAGGTTGCAGTGAGAACAACCAGTAGTGTTCCGAAAAGTTGAACCATTTCTCAACATATGAGAGTGCTGTGTTGAGGAATGCAGTAAAATCTGCCCTTGCCATGTCAGCATCAAGTGGACCGAGCCGCTGCAGCTTCAATTTAGTTAAGTAGCCATAGAACTGTTAATCTCGTCAGTGTGTGAGCTTTTGCTTGAAGTTTTCCATGATGGAATATAACTCAACACAGGTGGTTTCATCACTCTCCAGCTTCTTTACAACTTCCTCAAAGAGAGGATATTATTGCAGAAAAGAAGGTAAACCTCAACAATGTCTCCATCTTCCTCAGTTGAGTCCTCACTGAACTTTAACAATGCTCAAAGTTGTTTGGGACACTCCTCCCCCCAGGCTGATGAAGTACGATTTCAGTGCAATCCAGGTTTGCATTAGCCGGGTGATGGCTGGATTAAGGGAGAGCCACCTGGTTGTGACATGTCGCAGAATTTCCTGGAACTCAACATCACAAAACCTACAAAACTCTTTGAGTGATTCTCTTCGTTTGGCAGATGTGGAAAAGAAGGCATAGACCTTCAGCACAACATTTTCCACATCTACAGTGAGCTGGTCAAGAGCATGCTTCACTGTGTTGTGCAAAATATGGGCATGGCAGTTTCCTTGCAGCAGATCTTTTTGTTACTTCTTCAAGTTGGTGAAGACAGTGTTGTGAATTCCATAATTCACATTTGTGTTGTCTGCAGTGCACTAAATGCTGTCACATGATCCAACGATAAGCCAAATTTGTCAAGCGACTGCTCTGTGAGAGCTACAATCCCAGCAGCGGACTCATCTGCATTTTCAATGAAATCCAGCATTTTGTTGGTGACCCCGCATTTTGGACTGAAGTATTGAACAGCAAGGGGGAACATCTTCCTGTTTCCTTTATTTGATGCATCTGTCTGAATGGAAAATGGGAGGGGTTTATCTGATGTTAGGGCCTTGAGAACATCAGCCACTGCCTTTGGAGCAAGGACATCTTTAACCACTGACTCTGCCATTGTTGTCCCTATACATTTTTTTTTTTTTAATTTTTGTATCCAGGAGAATCTTTTGATTCAGTTTATGTGCACAGTCAACACTGTTGTAGCTGAGGTTGTGTCTTACTGTGTGGTACACCTGTGTCACCTCAGCTGCGGTAATATAGAGAGGAGTGGGATGACATATTGTTGATTAAATTGAACATTTGTCTGCTGCCTGTCTTGTCACTCGAAAAGAAGGCAGGTCATCCAAACAGTTAATCCACACTAATAATATAATTGATGTAATGATCACTGAACACTGCATTCCTCAAAAATATAAAAATTGTGACACAGAATACACAGAAAGCTCTACAAACATTTTTAATCTAGGAAATGTATGTATATTAAAGAATAAAGGTTTTCTTTTAACAAATGTATTTATTTATTTATTAACTGTTAATCCATTAGTATGATTTGTTCTTTAAATGGCCATATATAATATTTATATACTTCTGTATATTAAATAAATGGTCGCTCATTCGACTTTTAAAACTCAACATCCTAAACAATCAATCAAACCACAACAGTTTACTAAAATAGGCTCTGCCCATGCACTGCGATGTTCTGGCAAAAGCACAACCAGATAGGAAATCAATCACAACATAATGTCCCATACCGTATCAACCTCAGGAGATGATTGGGGTATGAAGAACTGTGACACTGACGCTTGGGTCTTCTGTGATCTTTCGTGTCTGCAGTGTTGCTCTCCTGTTGCATGCTGTCTGATGTCAGACAGCCCACCGTGCGCCACTGAAAACACTCGCCGACATATTTTACAACTTGCCTTGTAAACATCTCCACTGACGCAGTCCAGTCAAGGATGTGCGTCTTCCCACGTCCGTACTTCTGCGAACGTTTACGCTTTTGAGGACGTGGTGGAGTATCGGGTGTAGTGGACATTTTTAAAAGGCGCGGGTTTTGTGAGCAGCGCCGGTGTGTGGTGTCTGTCCACCACCACACGCATGCGCAGACACACAGATGACCGGAGCGGGTCTTGCGTAGATCCCGCCGCGACAATTTTGCTGACCGTAGTATTCCCTGTGTTTTGTTTTGATCATTATTGTTAGATTTAATATTTGTGTGTGTGACAGACATGTGTATTGGACATTTATGGAAATACGTATTGGTTCAATACGGGACGCAACATTTAATTGCCAAATAAGGGACGATTCCGTATTTTACGGGACGGTTGGCAACCCTAAGCCTAACATATACAAATATATCACTGTACTAGACACATATGTATTTTCCACTGGCTAATGGTGGTCATTAGCCTACATTGTAGTGAAACTAATAAAGACAACACAGCTTTATGTTACAGCGGACATGGAGGCACTGCAGCTCTGATTGGTTGGACAGCCTTCAAACTTAGTGGTCAAACAAAGAAGAGGGAGGGGCTCGTTCTGCATACCTAATAGCCGGAGTGAATAACTAATAGCCGGAGTCAATGACTATAGCCGGAGTGAATGACTAATAGCCGCGGCTATTAGTCATTCAAAACCGTACGGAATTCTTGCCAAAACACGTTTTGTGTGCGTGTGAATCGTTATGCGTGAGCAAAACACGTTTTGCGTGTGTGCGGGGTTTTGGCATGATTCTAACTCCATAGACATAAAGTATGACCCTTAACATTGTAAACTAGAAATATTTCATATACCGTGATGAAAATAATAAATTGTATGTACATTGTAATTACTTTAATAAATATGGGGAGAAAACTTATGTGGCTGCCTGCCATATCTAAGGGTCCATATGTATTTACTTATATAGGGGCCTATATACCCCTGTAGGTTTGCAACAATACCCATGAAAACGTTTACAAATATTTGTTTTAATAAATATGGGTTGATATAAATAAAACAAGCTCATTTAAATTGAGTCCAGGATTATAGGATGAAGAGTTAACTTCATTGTCGACATTGAAGGCGGTAACTTGGCGAGGGGTGACAGGGAACCAATCAACACTCTCCCTCCATCACCACATGATGTGTATCGCGGAAATCCTCCCAGCAGCGGTTGAAGTCCAGTTCCTAGGCCCTATCAATAAACACACGAACATTGCATTAAACAAGCCTGTAGGAATGACAGAAGGATTTTGCTCATTATCATCATGAAGTATGCACTGCTTCACGTTTCGCTGCCTTTTTTGGTTTGTGTCGCCGTGGCAAACACAAGTTTATTCAACAACGTCATGGTAGACCTGTCCTATGAACATTACGCAGAACAAGTGGTCGACTCTCTGCCAGGTTTCCTGGCAATGCCTTTTAACTCTATAATCAATGTTGGTTACGTTGTCATGGGGTTGTACTGGTTGTTCAGGAATAACTCGAGTGAAGAAACCAAGGAAAGTCGATACGTAAGACAAGTTTTCGCCCTGATGGCGATCTTTTACGCACCTGTGCAGTGGACGCGCCTGGCCACTATGCGCCGCGCGCCGGCTGTTCTGGACCAGTGGGTCACCCTGCCCATCTTCGCCTGGGTCTCAGTGTGGTGCAGCTTCATTGAAGGGGGGGCTTCATGGCGTCCGTGGTTTGCCCTGACGACCCAGCTGGGCTCCGTGCTGAGCTACGGCCTGGCGCTTGTGCACGCACGGGGATTCGAGGTGGCCCTCGGGGGCCACATCGTTTACGCCGTGCACAAAGGAGTGCGCGTGCACCGTCTGTACGGAGACCACCTCTCCCAGAGACACCTGGTGCTGGCTCTGGTGTCCTGCGGCGGGTTCGTCGGCCTGAAGCTGCTGGACCACTGGCTGGCCCGGTACGCGCTCTTCCAGTGTGTGACGGGACACTTCTGGTCCAAAGTGTGCGATGTCCTTCAGTTCCATTTTAGTTTTTGTCTTCTTACTTGCCTCTCTGAACGATCGCAAGCACGCCAAAAGGCAAGATAAAATGATATATTAAAGATTGATAATACGATACAAAGCTTCGTTGACTATGTCATCATTGAGTAACTACTGAACGACTTTCTATTTTCTCTTATCATGAGAGAAAATATGATTAATTTTGCAATTCTGCTGCACAATTTGAATAGGACACAAGCTACTTTTTATATCAGATTTTGTGTCAATTTGCTCTATGATTTCTACTACTATTCAAGTCACAAATAAAATAAATACACATGTATTTGATCGATTTCATTGTTAAATAAGACATAACATTGAATTTGTCACACTATAGTCACACTTATATGTAATAACAATACAATGAATACAATTGAATAGCCCCAGGTCACACAAAATGTATTATATATTACACATAAATGGTTTCAGGAATTTAGTGGAGGTTTTTAAAAGCATCAATATTTTGATGAAATCATCCTCGCAAAATGATCTAATGATTTTGTCCTTATGTGTTTACTATAGCTACTAAACTATTGGCATATTACATTGGCAGATGTGAGCTAATGCAAATTCTTGGTTTGGTGATATTCTTTTTCGGGGGCCCGGACAGGCGTTAAGCACATTCTGAGGCCCCTGGCCATGTCCTATAGGTTTAACTGTGTTATGCCTGTGAGAATGGGATCTGAGAAGGACTTTCTACTGGTCCACAGCAGGGATAGGCCCGCCTCCCTAAAGTCTCGGTGAGAGCAGTAGATGAGTGGGTTCAGCCCACAATCCAGGTAGGACATGACCGATGACAAGGTCCTCAGCCAATAAGGAGCCGGGGACAGATCCTGCTTGCCCAGGAGAATCAGCTGAAGGAAAACATGAAACAGAAATTACAACTTTTCACTTAGATGGCAGATTTCGGTAGATTTTCCTCATCAAATCATTGATGAGGATTATTCATGTTCCTGTCTTATCAGGATTCCTCAAGTTACTTGAATCTATAACATTTAAAGATAAAACTGATGTTTTTCTGAGATATCTGACCCTCGCTGATGCTGGAAAATCTGGACCTTAGTTGCATTATTTGGTTTGTTTGTGTTTTGTGAAGCATAGAGGACATCCTTACTTGCTTCCTGCTGACGTACTCTCCAACACTGTGTGTTGGCGTGTGTGTGGTCTTACCTCGGACATGATGAAGGGGTTGGTGTTACCTCAGACACGATGAAGGGGGTGGTCTTACCTCGGACATGATGAAGGGGATGGTCTAACCTTGGGCACGGCGAAGGGGGTGGTCTTACCTCGGACCCGACGAAGGGGGTGGTCTTACTTAAGATATGATGAAGGGGGTGGTCTTACCTCAGATATGATGAAGGGGGTGGTCTTACCTCGGACACGACGAAGGGAGTGGTCTTACCTCAGATATGATGAAGGGGGTGGTCCTACCTCGGATATGACGAAGGGGATGGTCTTACCTCGGACACGACGAAGGGGGTGTAGCAGAGCAGGTAGAAGGCCACCAGCAGTGGCGTGACTAACGACATGTCGTCCTCCTCGCTGCAGGCCAAGAGAGGAACATTGTAAGATACCTCAGAGGTCGAGCCAGGAAGTAAGCTACGTTCATTGGCCTAATTCAAAGATGACGGACATCTTGGTTCTGAGGAATCCACATCGGGTTTCACCACCAAGCTGGCAATTAGAACCCAGTTAGCTTGGTACGCTACTTGCAGAAACTGATTTGTTTCTTACTTCCATGATATGAACACAAACTGAAAAAAAAACGAACAATTGTAGCTGGGGGTTTTAATGTGATGTTTATATTTTATTTATAGCTACTTTCTGGTTAACACCTGGAACTTGGTTAGTGAGCGTCTCACGACGCGAATGAGAGGGTGGGACCTCCGTCCATTCTAAGGAGGAGGTGATATCCGCTTCGGTTTAATGGTGAGAGCCAGAGAGAGGGCGGGGCTTCCCATCTGTTTCCGTTACATGTTTCAGACATGGCTTTGTCCGATAATTTGTAAAAAACAAAACAAAAAAAGATTACTCCTCAACTTGGTGTTAACATATTTATCCTCCTTGTCTTTGTTGTTGTTGTTGTTTTGATGTTGTTCTTGTCTCGCTCTGGGACAATGGTCACACACGGCTCAGAGGAGGGAGGAGATCACTTCAATGGACCGGAACACCTCAGAACAGAAAAGAACTTCATGAAGCTCTCTCAGTCTCAGCCCACTCACTTGTAGGTGTTCCACCGCGGCACGAGGCCGGCTGCGGTCATCAAAGAGCCCAAGAAGATGAGGAGCACGGGGAGGAAGATGCAGACAGAGAAGGCACACAGGATGTACACCATCATGTCTGAGTAGCTGGTCTCCCAGAACACTGCACACAGCATCTCAGCGGGGTCGTACCTACGGTGGGGAGCCCAGCAGCGTTGAGGTGATAATAAGGATCTGTAGGATTTCCCTAACCCAATCCAAAGATAGAGATTTTTTTGGCCAATAGGATACAAACAACTACTGAAAAAGCAATGTTTAAGAGATTGCAATGCTTTCGTGAGTTTAATTAAGTAACAACCTATCTGACTTTTAAAAAACCTAAATTTAATTTTTTAATTGCAGGGTATATTATCAATATCTACCAATTACATTTTTGTCAAAGTACAGAAGATTAGATAGTTTTTTGGTAAAATGTGATAGGGCATTCTGTCTGCTGTTATTAGTTTATATGTGGAAGGAAATCAGGTGGAATCGACCCTAAACATGAAATATCAAGCAAAAGAAGCAATCCATAATTATTTTAAACCAGAAGTAAAAGGTATACAGATACTTGATCCAGGCGTAGACCACAGGGACAGTCCCAAACACCACGCCTGACACCCAGGCGGCCAAGCAGGTCAGCACCAGAACCACAAACAAGACGCTGCCCCTAGGTGGCATGCCCATCAAGCGCTGCACACACAGGATGGCTGCGAAGGGAAACGTCTTGCATTCAGTTCGCGTCATTCAGTTCGTCAAGAAGAGTCGTTCATGAATCGTTCGTTCGTTCGTTCAGTCGAGTTTCCGGTAGCGGTGAATCGAATCATGCACGTCAGTCAGACTCGGCCCCTCCGCACGATTCTCAGACCCTCGTTCTCATTCTCAAACGTCAACATTACAACTTTAACCAAACGCAGAGGGATTGGGGTGTAGTTGATTATAGGATGTTTACAACATGGTCTCACAGGAATCCGTGAAATGACTACGGTCGGACGCTTAACTCGAAATCCGTGGCCACATCACGGAAACACGCCGATATCCGTGTGTGAGCCACGGAATAACAGTGTCATTTACTAGCATTTGAGCAAATTCCGTGTCCACACACGGACAATTGAAGTGATTCCGTCAGACCACCACGGATTTTGAGTTAAGCCCCCGCTGTGGTCAAATGTGGCACACACAGATTGAAACGGGAGCACACACACAGATTGAAACGGGAATCTGTGTGTGTGCCACGGAATATCATTGTCATTTACTTGCATTGGAGCAACTTCCGTGGACACAACAAGGGCAATTTAAGTGTTTCAGTGAGACCACCCAGGGTTTTGAGTTAAGCCCCCGTGGTCGACTTGCTCGTTGAAACGGGGATCCGTGTGTGAGCCACGGAAAATCAGCGTCATTAACTTGCATTGGAGCGAATTCCGTGGCCACATCACGGAAATCGGCGTGTTTTTCGTGATGTGGCGACGGATTTCGAGTTAAGGGTCCGACCGTAGTCATTTCACGGATTCCTGTGAGACCAGGTTGGATGTTTAACATATCAGCAAGACAACAGACTTGATTTAGCAATGATGGTGGGGGTCCCGGGTGTTATAGGCTCTCATAAACGGAACCCGGTGCAGCCCAAGACTAAATCTAACTGCCAAAATTAACACTGCCTTCAAAACGAGAGCTGGTTAATTGTGAAAAATGCATTAAACAGTAATCAGAAAACGCGGTTATATGTATAGACCCTATCTGTTAAAGGCTGGGACGAATTTCAAATTACAAATATGTAAATGTTGAAAGTATGGACCTTCGCAATTCCCATTGAAACGAATGGCGAGTTGACATGTCTTCACAACGAGAGCTTGTAGGTTGTGAAAAATTAATTAAACTGTAATGGTGGTGGTGCAGAGTCCATGTCTCCTGGTTGGGGACCCCCCCTCGACATTATGTCTGCCCCTCTGTTCAGGACACCGGGGATGTACTGCGTGAGTGACTTTATTGAAAACTATTAATAAAAAGTTGGACATATGTCACCCACTGACGCGTGGTGTGCAACCGGCTTAATGATTTACACGTTTACAAAATGTGTTTTGTAAAATGTGTTCTGTTCCATTCTTGAGGCACTAACATATTCTACCGTCTATTCCGCAATACGACAATACATTCATGTAAAGCAAAACGTTTTCTGTCTTAGCAATTTAATCGTGTCATCGTATAGGCTCAGTGCGCCTTGGTTTGAGTTGGGGTTGAAAAGGTTCATAAAAAGTGTATGAAGAATGGCACACCTGTGCTGGCGTATGATTACGTTACCTATGCTTCCAATAGAGGAGGTAATGAAAGCAAACTTTAACAGGCTGACCACCTCACACCAAGGAGATGTCTGACCGCCGGTCAGCATGGCCAGCAGGGAGCCAGACATGATGAGCGCAGAGGACCCTGGAGGAGACAGTGTTACTACTTGCAACACGTGCAGCTAACTCAGACATGGTGTCATAGGGCACTGCCTTGTAACAGTGTCTGATCTGGTTAGATTTGGTTTGACTTTGCAACACATAAAAAGTCCCAGAGGTTTACAGAGGTTAGAAAGCGTGAACATTTCCAAAAGTTGTGTGAAAAATATCTATAAAACCTTTACCAAGCTCAAGATGTGTTCTTGTACAGATCTCTGCTACACACACAAACGCACACACACACACACACACACACACACACACACACACACACACACACACACACACACACACACACACACAAACTCACACCAACAAACACACACACTCACACCAACACACACAAGCCTGTTACACTTATTTTATATTAGGTTGTGGAGATTCATCGACTGCCTGTTGCCATTGGGTATAATAGTAATAATATATTTGACATAATAAATAAATGAATCTATCAATGTCTGATCAATGGACTGATGTCTGGAGAGTGAATCAGAAAATCTGAGATACATCCCTGATATGTTTCTGTGCGTAAATCCAGTGGTACCCATACCTAGGTCCGACAGGGTGAGACTCAGGAAGGGAACCCAGTAGCGACAAGAGTACTGCTTACTGCACTGGAATGAAAGAAAAGGATGAACTAAACAAAGTTTTAAATTTGGGAAGAAGGAAAAAAATAAAACTCAGAAAGGAAAGATCATATTCTATGACATTGGATGAGGGATAAACAGAATAACTTTCAATTCATGTGAGAAACATGAGTCTACATTCCAATTGATCAACGTTTTCTTCATGATTGTTGATTATGTTTTGTAAAACTTTCAATCCACTGCCCAATAAGTTGTGTTGCAGTACTGTTCTAAGGATGATGAGGATGATGCTGATGATCTCTGGTCCTTTATTTATCATTTATTATTACCACATCTCAGTGGACTTAATACATGTTCGGATAGTACATCAGTGTTACAAATAAGCTGTGTTTTCGTAGTAAAATGCACGTAAACTTACAGTGAAAGAAGGCAATTATGCACATACAGTGTTAGCTTATAACACAATATATTGACAATTTTACCAAAATGGGCGAATATTATATATAATAAAACAAACTAGCCTGGATGAATACCCAGATCTCATATAGTTCTTGATTCAGAATGCATCATGGCATCTTCAGAGGACTCAGAATTGTAGCATTGTAAACTCCTAAATCAATGTAAATACACTGTAAGTAGGCTATAATGAAACCTTGTTTTGCCAGGTCCCACATTGAAACGCTAAGGCTGTTTCAAACACATCAATGTCTTCCTGGAATGACAAATAACTCACTTTCCTGACCCCTAGGGTTAGGGTAACCCCTTCCTATACTAACAGCTACATACAGATTGTGTATTGTGCAGTTTAACTAAGAATCACTCTGTAAGCTTGTAAGAATGACACGTGTCTATCTATGGAGAGGAACAAAGCAGAGGACCCACAGTCCCAGCGTAAACATATCATCGTCACATGACCTCCTGTTTATAACACTTAACCCTAACCCTATTCACATCTGCTCCGATCCTTATAATTCCTTGACATCTAGGAACCCTATGATCATCCAAGAAACAGCCACACCTGAGGGCATACCCCAATATGTAAGGCACAACGGATCACAGGAAGACACCGAGAGAGACGAAGAGCAACAGACTCACAGCCCTACCATGACTTTGATGAGCAGGACAAGGCAGTTGCCCACCACCCCCATCACCATTTCCAGCCCCAACACTGTCACCAACACCCATCTCTCCACCTCCGTCCAGGGTCGCTCCACCGCACTGTCGTTAAGGTACTTATTCACTGAGCGAGATGAGTCGGGGTCGGGGGTTTAGCCATTTCAAAGCAAGTTAGGAGTTCAGTTGGTCATGTTTTTATGTTCAATGGAATGAACAATACATGCTCACATTGTCTATTTTGAGTATTACTACTCTACCAACTACATTTCTTTATCATTCATATTGGTCCATGGAGGATGATAACGCTACATTCCAGCATCATGTCCATTACAAGTGGCTTGTGTCTAGCAAGAGAATGGTGTGGTGTCCTATGTTGAATAAGTGTTAGCTATTCATTTCTAATAGTTGTAAATGGAAAATAAAATAATGTTCACTTACTTGTAGGAATAGGATAAACCACCTGCCTTCTACCTTCAAGAGTGCTCGTAGCAGTGCTCACATTGAGTGTACCTGTCAAATCAACCACACCTTTCCAATTAAAATTGGCATGCTTCATTTCACTCAACAAGAACAGCTTACAATGCAAACTGAGATTATATACCTGCAACAACACTTCTGCAGCTCTCTGTCCACCCATCCCTCTAGTCTAGGCTGTCAGTATGAAGCAAAAGAGCACTGAGAGGGTGGACTGGACCTCAGTCTCCTCTCCACACATCAGTTGCTTCAGCATACAGGAAGACATTGATTTATCAAACTGTTAAAGGGCTTCTATATTCAATATTAGGAAAAAAGCTAACACCTACAGATGAAGAGAATTTGAATATATAATAAGAAAAGCAATACATGTAGGCGCTGGAGAATATATATTTTAATGTGTGTATTATTATTACCCCACTGATATTTCAACAGATCTGGACATTTTTATCCAAATAGGAAACGTGGAAACACATGGCTCTGGGGTATTCTTGTAGAATTTAACTTCAAGGGCTCACATTTAGCTAATTGTGTGGTTATCAATGTATTTTGGGGGTTCTACTAGAATAGGCTAACATGATTTATAACTTCTCTAAGACAATTATGCATGTCCTACTATAAATGGGCCGTGCAGAGACCTTTGGAGGGGCAGGTGCTCAAAGTTAAAAAAGGGGCACATGGAGCACGCATTTGAAACACGATGCAGAAGCATACCTTGCTATACAACCGGTTGAATTGTAGCAACCCATATTCATAAAGAATGTAACATGGAATCACAACATATACCATATCATTGTACATACTCATATATTTGTTAGAGGTCAGTGCAAAGCAAAATTAGTCTCTGTTTTACCTCATGGGTACATTGAACAGCTTCTGTTGGGGGGGTTGGTGAGGAGGCTGCTGCTGCTGATATTGCTGGAGGTGGGCGGTATTGATCTCATAGTGTAGACACTAGAAAGAGCATGAGAGAGATAGTGGCTGTTATGTGATCATAACAAGTTGCAAAGATAACTAACATTGAAAATGGCTCACTGTGACTTACCTGCCATACTGCTGATAGTTTGGAGGAGACTACTTGCTGAGAGAGGCTGCAGCCAAGGCTGACTGCTTGAACTAAACAGACCAAGTTACAGCTTACAAGACAGCTTCAGCAGCTCCAGTGGACGCTGATCAGGGTACATCGTCTTCTGCATTTCAGTAAATGCAGAGTGTCGTTTGGATGAGTTGGCCACAAAAGCATAAAGTTTTTCAACTAAGTTGAAAAAGCTGACAAAACAGATGTTAGACTTTGCACTTTCAACTAACACCAGATTAAGGCAATGTGCCTGACAGTGTACATACAAGGCCTTTGGATTTCTTTTTAGAATTCTTGACTGAAGTCCCTTAAAGCGTCCGCTCATGTTTGCAGCACCATCATACCCTTGACCCCGGATGTTTTCCAACTTCAGATCATTTTCTTCCAGTAGAGCTATCACTACCTTTTCAAGAGCATCTCCACTTGTGGTATGAACGTTACACACCTGAAGAAAGCGCTCCTTGATTTGCATGTTATGCACATACCTGATAACAAAAGAAACCTGTTCAGTGTGTGCAGCATCTGTGGTTTCATCCATGAGAATTGAAAAGGTTTTGCTCTCTTGGATTTCTTTTTGGATTAATCGTTTGACTGATATGGCCAAAGCTTTGATCATATCATTCTGACTTCTGTTGGAGAGGAGTGAGACAAGAGGTCTTTTACCAGGTCCCTGCTTCTCTTTTATGGCTTCCAGGTGTAATTTAATTACACTGTCATATTTGCTAAACAGCTCCACCAACTCTAGGAAATTACCTCGATTTTGGCTTGACAGGGTCTCATCGTCCCCAAAAAGGCATGCCCTGTCTTGCCAGGTAAAGAGTGGTGGCTAGTAAGCGGGACAAGATTTCTCTGTTTTTTTCTCTTTCCCTGTCTTTAGCAGCTTGTGATGCACGGTCACTCATTTCGAAAGCTGCCTCCAGTGATCCCTTTTTTAAGTTGTTCCACCTCACCATACCACACATGTGTGATTCTGAGGCACTGTGCTCTTTAATTCTCTCCAGAGCCTTTCTCCACCGATTAACTCCCTCTGATTTCCATGTTTTTTTTTCCTGTGTATTTTTCCTCACTCAAAAAAAGACGGCAGCTGAAACAAAACATGGCGTCAAGACTTGGGGAGTACTCTAGCCATGCGTTGTTCTGATACCATTTCTTTTGAAATGATCGCCCCTCTTCATTTTTTGGAAAGGATGAGAGCGCTGGTTGACAGGGTCCAGTACTGTTGCAAAACTGAATGAAGGCCTCATCACATTTGATGTTTAATTGTAGGACATGGGCAGGATCATTTGGGTGGGTAAGTCCAAGTAGGTGTGACAATGTTTGCCTCCCTCTGGTTTCAGTCTCCTCCTGGCTAGCTGCTCCCTCTACCTCAACATTCTGTGTGGGCTCCTCAATAACCTCTGACACCTTTCCTCCAGCCTCTGTCTCCTCCTGGGTTTCTGTTCCCAGGAAACTCTCATTTCTCTGAGGCACAGTGTCTTCCTCTTTCTCTCCTTCCATCTCCTCCTCCTTCCATCTCCTCTTTCTCTCCTTCTATCTCCTCTTTCTCTCCTTCCATCTCCTCCTCCTTCTCTCCTTCCATCTCCTCTTTCTCTCCTTCTATCTCCTCTTTCTCTCCTTCCATCTCCTCCTCCTTCTCTCCTTCCATCTCCTCTTTCTCTCCTTCTATCTCCTCTTTCTCTCCTTCCATCTCCTCCTCTTTCTCTCCTTCCATCTCCTCATCTGACCTTTCATCACTCACTCCCTGTCCATCTGGGAACAAGGCACAATTTGCTCTTGGATTAGTCTAATTAACACCTCTTACACCTAACCATTAATCAATAATAATTAGAGCTGTCAAGCGATTAAAATATTTAATCGTGATTAATCGCATTAATGTCATAGTTAACTCTAATTAACCGCGATTAATCGCAAATTCTTTTTCTATGCTAAATATCCCTTGATTATTTTGTCCCATAATTCTTCTCATTTTAATTCTCTTGTCAACATGGTGAAGTGCATCGGCTTGCCTTGTGCAAATGATTTTTTACTGATAACAACATTGGCATATACACTGATCAAAACAGGACGATACAAAAAAAGAGCCTATAGTGCAATTAAACGACTGCTTTGAACAAATGTCATTTGATCATAGCAGTCAGGCTACTGCTTCTTTGTTTTGAGCCAAAAAAAAAAAAAAAAAAAGTTTTTTTTTTATTTTTTATAAAGTAATTGCGTTAATCGCGCGTTAAATTTTTTAACGCCGTTAAATTTGGTTCGCGTTAACGCCGTTAATAACGCGTTTAACTGACAGCTCTAATAATAATATAAATCAATCAATAATCAATAATTAACCCACCATACAAAATGATAGATAATGTAACAGAACAACAACATTGAAATTGTGTTTGTTACTGTTGTTTTCTCAAACTGAATACCTCTGCAATGTAAATAACTGGTGCATGTGTTATTCTTACCTTTTGTGCTCTTTGTCATCCAACTGGTGAGTGATCCACTGCCTTTCGCAGCCTCACGCAGCTCCTTTTGTTTTAACCTCCTCTCCTTACGAGGCATCTCTGCAGAATGAAATATGATCGTTAAACTACAATCTGATGCACATAAAACACACACACAAACACAGTGACATTTCATACCTTTTCAAAAATTGTACTGTATAGCCACAAATTTAGGCTAATCCATTCATAATCTGCCCTTTATTATTCCTAGTGCTACTAATAAAGTAAAAAAATACAAATATTTTTTTATTCTTTTATTCAATTTGACTATCGACTTTGCGCAAGACAACAAGGTTCTAAAAGTTATATAATTTGTATGTATAGCTATTATATTTAATTTGTGTGTAAATGTTATAAATAAACAAGTACTGATGTTTAAATGAGAGGTTGAGAAAATCAAAACTCAAATTCTTCTATTATTGTTGTATTTATACTGTAGGCTAATAGTCCAAAATTGTGTGAATATGCATATTGCATAGTTTTAGTGAAATAACATAGTCTATGCCTCATTGCCTCTAGAAACATAGGGAAAAACAGCTTGACAGTAAAATAACACATGATATCTCTCTAATGCACTTTGCCCATGGCAAGAGAAACATACAGAAACAACAAAAAAAAAAGTTTGATGTACTTTTTCCCCACAGCAAGCTGTGTGTGGTTAACTAGCGGCTATAATTTGTGAGAGGTCTGTGTGCAGATTTGGATGATACAGAGGATGCTCATTGCTCACTTCACTTTGTCAGTCATCTTGCAAGAATACACCGTGCACAAACGAATACCGCTGCAGAACCTACTCACCGGACCAGTTGTTCACTCCCTCGGGTCTTCTTCGGTTTAACGAGACTAGTAGTGGCCGTCTCCAGCAGCTTAGCGAGCAGGGCACGTCTGGGCACGTCAGGGCAGTGAGGGCAGCGTGAGGGCACGTTGTGGATCATGTGACCGACCAAGGTAGATCTAAATTATTATTATTATTAATTATTTTGTTTTATTTATTATTATTTTGGGCCACAGAGACGGACTTTCTCACACACACACAAAAAAAAAAAAAAAAAAAAAACACACTGACAAAAGGGCACTTTGGGCATCAAGGGGCAAAGGGGCAGGTGCTCAAGCCCCCTCCGCCCCCCCCCCCCTCTGCACGTGCCTGAGTCAGACAGTAAATCGGCTTCTTGGTCACTCTGCAAAATAAAGTGAATTTAAATGTAATCATGGAGAGAAACCGGTGTAACATATATCTATTTGCTATAAATATTAAAGTTGAATTCACTGCTCCTGATTTCTACTCCAGTCCAGTTGGTAGCGGTAATGCTCTCCAAAACTTTTAACTTTCCATAAATAAGAAGCAGAAGAAGGTGAAAACATTGCCCTCTGGTGGACCTCAGAGGAACTACACCAAACATGTCGTACATTGGAGCACAACCATACTGCCCCAACTGTGTAATCCCTGCTTATTGTGTTCACCAAACAAAGTAAAACACCATAGTGGGAAATCCCTTAGTCTGGCCTATCATAAATAAGAAACCCCTTTGATTTACATATTGAAATCTAAATTAAGTGACAACGTGAACCCATCTATGTCAGTGATTAGTGATTGTTGGAAATATGCTAAAAAGGCCAATGGATTTGGTTGGAATATCGAAAATTTAGTGAATGAGTTTGGATTGAAGGAATTAAAGCAAGGTCCAGCATTAGCTTATCCAGAGGTAAGTATTGATTTATAACAGCAAAAAGCGAGCATCTCACCAAGCAAAGTTTTGCTCAAGCCTGCTTAAGTTATTCAAATACTTCATACTCCGGATATCTGAAAATATTTACAGATGGTTCCAAAGATCCCAACGAGCAATGTGCTATTGGTATATATGTTACAGAATTTGAAAAAGGATATGGATATGTGAGTGACTTTTATCAGTATACTCAATAGAGATGACTGCAATAATAACCGCTCTTAGATGGGTTGTAGATACTAAGCCTCTTAGATCCGTTATATCTACTGATTCTATGGCAGTACTAAAAAGTTTATAACAAATAATTAAATACGTGAAGATTTGGTAATAGAGGTAAAGCATCTTCTTTTAAATATTATAAGCCTTGGATTAGTTATTCAGTTCTGTTGGATTCCAGCCGGAATCTATGGCGATTCAATTGCTGATAAATTAGCTAAAAAAAGCACTGGAATTAGACCAAACAGATATTCACATTCCATTGGGGGGAAATCACCTCAAAGGGGCTAAACAGACATGAAGAAGTTTTAATACCAAGGTTGAGATTAGGTCATACTGGACTTACTTCCACTCTAGCAATAATAGGTAAAAGTAATGTTGTATGCTCTGAGTGCAAAGTTGTAGAGGATGTTAATCATGTTTTATTTTTAAGAAATTTGACCAGCACAGGCAGAAATTGAAAGAACTGGATGAAGAAAAAGATATTCACAATATTTTACAGGAGCAAGGAATGGAGGGACAAAGAAGCAGGTATTTTGTTATGTATTTACTGAACTAATTAGAATAATTTAACCATAAATAAATATATATAGATTTTTTTTAATTATTATTCTTTTATTTATTTTGTTAATTTATTTATTTCGTTTTGTTTCGTTTGTTTGTATGTTTTTTCTCAGAATTTATTTTTATGATTTAAAGTATCATTTCCAACTTCCTTGTTACACACTGTGTAGTAGTCCAGCAGGTGGCGGTATATAGTGAAAAGCTATGATACGCCATTAAACAAGAAGAAGAAGAATAACGTCGTTTCCGGTGAGCTGACCGAACACGTCTGTCGTCACTTCCTGCACAGCGCTAGAATCGTCTGCTGTTCTGGTTAAGAAGGCCAAATAGCGACAGTTCGGTAAGCATATTATGTTCTCAAATGTCTTATTACAGTCTTAAAAACGTAGGTGTTTTCGTCAGGCGAAACTTAAACAATTAATAAAAATGTGTACAGGTCCAAGTTGATGATTGTTAATGGCAGACGTCCCTTAACCTCCCATCTCGTCCTTGAGATGTTGTGGACTTCGAGTTACTAATCCTGTACTGGAGCTCTGCGTCTCTGCGTCTGAGGACTTCTACTCTGTCCATGAAAGCTTTTTGAAGATCACTTTCTGCACCTGGTCAGCAGATTAGCACTGCTAACAAGCTAACGAAGCTGAAGAACAAATGTCTTGATGTGATTTGGCTGTGGATATTAATAATATTGTTGCTAGCTCAAGTTTACAGTCCGGAACTGGTCGTCAAATGAGATCTATTCACTCAACGGTGCTGTTGAGTGAACCAGTTTAGTCGCGACATTCATCACATGAAGCGTTGATGAACATCCAGAACCAAACCACTGCCCTTCAAACGGGCCTGCGAACAAACCAGCAGGGGGTGCTGCCTCATCGCGCATGCGTGGGGGCGCAAATCGGCTCAGCTGTAGTAGTGTTGTTGTTGTTGTACAATCCACTTTGAAGTGGACTCTTATGTGAAATAGTCACAAGTAGTTGCGTTTATTTTGTGTTCTTCTCTCCTGACTCATTTGATTTTCGCTTCAGCGTTTAAACGTGATGGCTGCAACTCTGCGTTTGCTGTACTCCACCTCCAGGCAAGGTATGGTTTCAACAGCCATGGATTCAGACACCGCTACTGTCTTGCCTTATTCACATGGTCACCTTTAATCTAAGTCCTTCTAAAAGGCTAAATGTCGAGTTATACACGTACTCATTACTTGTTTGCCCTCTACATGCATGCATGCCTATACATACATACATACATACATACATACATACATACATACATACATACATACATACATACATACATACATACATACATACATGTACTGTATGTATACAACATGTAGAAATCTATACCATCTGTTTTACATCCAAATGACCATTAGAAACCTACTTACGTACAATAATGATTTGTATTTATAGCAAGTAGCAGTATACAAATCATGCTGGTGTAGCTCAGCAACACTGCATTTAATTAGTGAATTCTCTGTCATTGTCTTATTGTTCCAAGTATCCGTATTCCCTTGCTCATGTGTTATCTATTGGGATGAGAGTGTGATTTATACCGTGTTACTTTGCAGTGGAATAGCACAATTAGAAATGTTCACATTTGCATCTTTCCATTTGCTCTTCTTATGGGGTCTAATTATTATTTTCTCAACCATCTTTGTAGCTGTGGCAATGAATCAACTACAGAGCCTACCCTGTCACTTTTCTTCTGTTTCTAACTGGAAATGTATGAAGATTTGCCCTTTTCTGTATGATGATGATGACGATCATGTGTTTTTCTTTCAGGGTCGTTTGTGACTGGCCAGAGTCTAGTTAGGTGCTTCAGTGTGTCCGGGCAGAGAGAGAGTTTTAGTAAGTACCACTTTGACAAAACACACCAATTCATTCACAGTGAGCTTTCATGCAGTGTAACACTGTAAAATACAAATCTTATTTGCATCACAACCACACGATTTCTATATATTTGTCTGTCAAAAGAAATTGTGCAAAATCCCTTCAAATTCATTTTACATCAGATGATCCCCTGTCACACATATAAAATGAATTACATGCAAACAAGACGCGAACAAAGCGGTTAAGCACAATCAACAAATTCACAATTGAACACAAACTGCAGACCGTCTCCAGTGAGGCCCAAGGCTACTCGGCAGCCATCATAAGAGTTCCCATTTGTGTTTCAGGGTTCCCCTTTGTGTTACAGATTTCCCCTTTGTGTTACAGAGTTCCCCTTTGTGTAACAGGGTTCCCCTTTGTGTAACAGGGTTCCCCTTTGTGTAACGGGGTTCCCCTTTGTGCAACAGGGTTCCCCTTTGTGTTACAGAGTTCCCCTTTGTGTTACAGAGTTCCCCTTTGTGTTACAGAGTTCCCCTTTGTGTTACAGGGTTCCCCTTTGTGTAACAGGGTTCCCCTTTGTGTAACTGGGTTCCTCTTTGTGTTACAGAGTTCCCCTTTGTGTTACAGAGTTCCCCTTTGTGTTACAGAGTTCCCCTTTGTGTTACAGAGTTCCCCTTTGTGTAATAGATTTCCCCATTTTGTTACAGAGTATGTGAATGCCCAGGAGGCTTCCCTGGACATGAAGGCCATCACAGACCGGGCCGCTCAGACTCTGCTGTGGACAGAGCTGTTCAGAGGTCAGTAAATGGACTTATTCTAAGTCGGTTTAGATAAAAGTGTCTGCCAGATGCCCTAAATGTAAATGAAGAACAACCTGCCTGCTATTTCAGTACTTCTAATCTGTGCCCCAATCCTAACCCCTCATGCAGTGGGATTTCATTTCTAGATTTGTCTATTTTTAATTGTTTGCTTTTATCGTGTTATTCTTTGCAGACATTTGATTCCCAGCATTTACTGTGCATAGATTTTCAGAACTATCTTCAGCTGTTTCTTACTTTAATTTACTTTGGCAGACGCCTTTCTCCAAGGCAACGTACAACATATTTGACAACAAACAGTAATAATGACATTAATTACATTAAAAACGAGCAGTAATAATTCCATAAAAAAATCCAACCCAACATGATAATAAAATAAAACGTTTACTAAACATAAGATAGTCCAAAGCTGACAATGTATGCGGTCTTACTGAAAAACAGAATACACTAAATGAATACATAAAAGAGGACGAGTAAATAAGTTTCAGTAACGTAACGTGTAACACGTAACAGTAACGAGTAATCTAATGCAATACTATTTCCAAACGAATAATCAGATTTAAGTTACTCATCAAAGTCACTGCGTTACTATATATATCAGACATGCAAACGGCGCGCTTTTTGGCGCAAGTCGCTTTTGTATCGTACATTTTGGGGACCTGTGTGGTTCGTGCAGATCCGAAGAGGTTTTCTTTTGGGGGGGCGTCGATCGGTGCGCCGATCGGTGCGCGCGTGCAGGTGTCAATATTCCGTAATCTGACTGACTGAGACCCCTCGAGCCTTCGAAGTAAAGAAAAGGGATTCCGGAAATGATTTTGTTAGGGGAGCAATCACAGCCCTTGCCGTCGCGTCGACTGAAGGTTAAATATTGGATGCGCATGCGCATGTTAGAGTTTAGAGCGGGCCCAGAAAATTCGCCCTGAAGGGGCGAAATTCGCCCTGAAGGGGCTTATTTTCTATAATGACCGGCGACGTTCTATAGGCCTACATGATCCCGCTTATTACACGGCTACTTGCCAAAACTAAAAAAATAACTTCACATGGTGTGCCTTTTTACAATTTATTCGTTACCAGCATTCGTAGTGTTGATCAGCAGAGCAATAATTATAAATTGTCCGCAAAGACGGTGACGTCGCTTAGCAACGGAAGACTGTTTATGGCATAGATTTCTCCTCAGATTAGGCCAATAAACCAATGATAAAAATAAAAATAAAAACGCTAGATCAAAGGCCCGACCCGACCCGAGGATGGTGGTGGGAAATATCGGAGAAGGATGCACTTATTGTGCAGTAGGGCTTTGACTTGCCCAAAAATCATATTTGAAGTTCGTTCGTTTATTAATATTAATATTCAAATATATTCAAATATTTATTAATAATATTTTGACCATTAAATGCCTTCAGTAAGACCTGGGCTGAATCCGAATACTTAGTACATACTATTTCTGTTCAGTGTCTACTACTTGACCGTACTACACTTGACAGTGTAGTACGGTCTACGGCTATGCGTAGAACACCTCTGAAACTCCACCGGATGTTTGGAGATGACGTATCTCCCCTCAGATGCCGGCAAAATTACCTTGATAAGTTACCTGTTTTCCGTCTTGTCATCGTTGCTATTAAATTAAAAATGTCTCTTTTTACTTAATTACTTACTTTACTTTTTTAATGTCTCTTTTTTTCGCCGCTTTCTACAACGTCTTTCTAAGCCGCTGTTGGTAGTGTCGGGTCAGCCATTTCTTCTTTGTTCGTTACTAGACTCCGGTTGCATTGTGGGATAGCGTAGTGACCTACCGTTGTATACTGTGGCGGTAGTACGCATTCTTTAACGTTTTCCGTACTACACAATGCGTACTGAGCATTCCGACGCGCTATATTTGTGGCGTACTAAAAAATGCATACTATAAGTATGAGTATTCGTCACTGCCTCTACCGTGGTCATTACAATATTATGAATAGACTTCGTCAGGTTCTCCGACGTCTCTCCCTCTTGGCCTGCCCATAACAGGTTTGAATATTCGCTTCGCCTGCTGTTATGGAGGCTGATCGGTCCGACTGCCTTTTCTGCCAAAAATCGGCAGTCGGATTGGTCTGTATGGGCCTTTAGATGTTATCGGCTGTTGTTGTATATATCTGCTAGTCTTCATACTACATAATTGTATTATACATATTATAAATGGGTTGACGGTAGTGCACCCACATGGCTGTCTCTGCAGCCATCTGCCCTGCCACGCATGAGCCCCCCTCCTCCAGGCCGTTTCCAGAGGGAGCCCCGTACTACACACTGAATGTTGCTGGAACGAAGTATAAAACCAGTGCCACAAAAATCGACCTCCCATTTTGGCTGTAGTTAATGGTTATCAAGTAGATTATTGGAATAATAGCGATATAACGATCCCATTAATCAGCATAAAATATATTGCATAACTATACCTCAACACTGCCAGATGTTGAGGCGGGGACGAAACTGCGGTCGATCTTTGAACAGCAGGCATGGTGTTCTGCTGCATCACAGCTCGTTGTGTTTTGACCCCTTCTACTGGCCAGGGCTGGGCATGACGATGAGCTACCTCTTCAGGGAGCCTGCCACCATCAACTACCCCTTTGAGAAGGGACCCCTCTCTCCACGCTTCAGAGGGGAGCACGCCCTCCGCAGGTACTGCCAGCCTGAGGTTCATTGAGTGTTTATCTGGTGTCTGAGTCAAAAGTATGCTTCATGGATTATGAATAGTAGGTATTTAGGTAGTAGTGTACATGGGAGAGAACAGATGAACTGTGTGAACGAGGGGTGTAACGGTTCCCAGCATGGCATTTTCCGGACAGATTGAAATACGGTACAGTGGACAAGACAAAAGCCCCTGATTTTATTCAAAGCAAAATAATGATGATGATGATGATGAAGATAATAATAATAAAAAAAAATACTTTTACTAACGGGTCATTATTATACTATTGATGACTAATAATATCAGTTTTTTTTGTAGGTAGAGTGATCAGTAGAGAACAGTTTTAGAGTGATCAGTAGAGAACCGCTTTAGAGTGATCAGTAGAGAACATGGAGCAGGCCCCTCAGGGTCTGAACTGGATGACTGACCTATTTTTGATTTTGATTTGAACAAAAGCCGTTAAACGGACGGTGGCTCGCCCGGGCCGGTCCACCGACCAGCAGGTGTGTGGGTTGTAACTCATTGTTTTTGTGATTTTCAAGGTATCCTTCTGGAGAGGAGCGCTGCATTGCCTGCAAGTTGTGTGAGGCCATCTGCCCTGCCCAGGTGTGTGTACATTTCTATCAACATGTCCGTGTGTGTATATAACTATCAACACGTTTTTGTGTATCAAAATGTCTGTTTGTGTATATTACTATCAACATGTCTGTGTATGTATATTACTATCAACACGCTTGTGTATATTGCGATAGATCTGTGCTGTGTTCCAATATCCGTACTAACTAGCCTTAGTTTGAGTACGTAGGCTGTTCCAATAGGCTGTTCGAAAATATGTGTACTAAAAGGACCCGGATGGTGTACTCAAAACGGTCTAATCGCGAAGGGTGGATCGATGTACACTTTTCGTACTCAACGGCAGCCCTCTTAGCTACGTAGCGGAAGAGGGCGGAGCCAGGCTGAGCCAAAGTCGGCGCATTTCCCACATAGCCTGCATTAATAGTCATTTTGTAGTTTTTATAGCTGCTAGGCGGAAATAGTTCAACGTTCAAGTCGGGATGTTTATTGCGGGGGGGGAGCCGCGGGGGCAGTCGTTATCGTAATTTCCGGGTACTGCCCCACGGAGTTTTCGATCTGAAATTAGCGCACTTAGTGAGTGCGGATAGTGTACTACGTTTAAGTGTACTCATGGAAGTATGGATATTGGAACACAGCACTGGTCTGCTGCCCTCTTCTGGAAATCAGTGGCAGAAAACTAAAGATGGCCTTTAACTTGCACTCAACTGACCCAGTGAAGGGTCAGTTCAGTGGGTCCTTCACCCCAGTGAGGTGAAGGACCCAGACCCCCACCTCACTGGTGGTTACCAGTGAGAGGGTTACCAGTGAGGGGTCCAATGCACGGAAAGCTCTCTTGCTTCAATTGACACAATCAGCTTATTTAAACCTCTGCAACCCAAAACCTTCAGGAAGACCAAATATAACTAGTATTACAACTCCACTCAATGCGAGAAGATAATACCCTATGTGCGGATCATCAGCAAGTCCTCAAATCTTTGAAGCTACTGTGACCTCAGGGAGTAAAAACCAGGTTACCTGCTGGTTCTGTGGCCCAGAAGCCTAATATAATGAATGAGTTGGGTCATAAGGGAGGCGCTCTTCTTACACAAACCCTGGGATTGCATCCTAAAAAGCAGCTTTCTGATAGTTAGCGACTGTTGGCGTGAGGCTATCCTGCATTACCATATGTCTGTGTGCAGTAGGGATGGGCAAAATGATTATTTTCCGGGAACTAGTTCTTTCAGTTCAGTTCACTATAACGAGTCGTTTATTTGATTCGTTCGTTTTGATTCGTTCGTTACATCAGATTACGTCATTTGGTGTCTGCCCCCCCCCACCGCGAGGCGGCCGTGAGCATAATTTAAACCACTTCTAGGCTCTAACCCCCGTGAAAATCGAGAAGATATACTATATAGTATAACCAAACGTCCCACCAATATTTATACCACTTGCTTACTCTCTATATTTCATTTATGGTTTTACATTTATAATTTTATTTGACTTTACATTTAATTCTTCATTGTTGCAGTTTAATTTCTTTGTTTGTTCTTAAATTGACGTAGAATGGAGCAAAGACTCCTGGGATTGGGAAATGCGTTAATCCAATAAACAGATGGAGGTCAAGTCTATTTTCGAAAAAATGTAGGGGGATATATGAGTGGCCCCACGTCGAATGGTATGACCCAAGATACGTCAGACAGAGAAAGCGCGCATATTCGACGGTACCGCCTTGTCATTTGTTTACCCAGGTGCCATTGCAACACCATTGCTACCTCTCATTGGCTGAATCTTTGAGAACGTTGTAGACTCAATCAATATAAGTCGCGGGGAGACGAAGCTCTGTTCGTTTGTATATTTTATTTACGTGACCATATTTTTGGTTTATGTTAAAAAAAAAAGAATCAAAGAACCAGTTCTTCTTGTTTTGGGGAACCAGTTCTTGTCGTTCACGTTCGGGATTCGTTCGTTGTAACGAATCGGTCACGACCGACTCATCCCTAGTGTGCAGAACCAGAACAGACACGTGCACCACCACAACATGAGGCATCTTCAAACGGTGGTTCTGCCAAGGAGCGCATTGGTATATCTAGAATACTAAATCAAACCCAATTCCTGCGATTTACAAAAATCCTCTGTCTGGTACCGCTTCTGCAGAAAAAAACCACAATCTTCAATTTACAAATCTTTAATGGCGCGAGCCGTAACTGAGCTGGGCTACACCGCACCCTCACTACTGGGCTGAGGCGTACTGGGTCCGAAGCGTACCTGCCGGTGGAAAAGGGGCATAACCTAATTGTAGCTTCCTGGCCAGGCCTGCGCTGTAGGTCCAGAGGAACGAGGCAGGTCTGGTCCCTGCCCCTGTAGGTGGGCCTTGTATTGATGTTGTTGTGTTGAGCCCTGACCGGCGGTTTGTGTCACCAGGCCATCACCATTGAGGCTGAGCCACGCGCCGACGGCAGCCGGAGAACCACCCGCTACGACATCGACATGACCAAGTGCATCTACTGCGGCTTCTGTCAGGAGGCCTGCCCCGTGGACGCCATCGTCGAGGTGACAGACAGACACAGACAGACAGACAGACAGAAACAGGTTTCTGTATCATAATGGTTACTTAACTTCCCCTATCATTCTCCCCCCCCCCTCCCCGTGAATCAGGGCCCGAACTTTGAGTTCTCCACTGAGACCCACGAAGAGCTGCTTTACAACAAGGAGAAGCTGCTCAACAACGGAGATAAATGGGAGGCAGAGATTGCAGCCAACATACAAGCAGATTACCTCTATCGATAATGCCACACTCACGCTCACACACTCGTATATATATATACACACACACGCACACTCTCAAAAACACGACAACGTCCATACTGTACTTTAAGACACATGAGCTTCAGTTGCATTCAGGCATTCGTAAATTATTGAAGTAAACATCAAAAGTCCAGTCTAGCTTCGCGCACATTTTTGCTAAACCCAACCTGTGAATCATTTCAAGGCGTGGCGCAGTGCAGCATGCACTTTGTTTGGGCAAGGTCTACTGCCTATGAACTAGGTTAGGAGGCGGGGTTGTCCATTTGATGTAGCTAGTTAAGTATGAACTGTTCTTATGGCCCCTCGCTGGGCTCATTCTGCAGCATCGATACCCATGGTTTTCAGCAGGTTTATTTCAGGAGAATTGTATAAAGGGTAAAAAGACTTGTGGACATGTAATGAGAAAATAAACTGTTTTGAACTTACCTTTCCAATGCGTTCTGATTTGGCCTGTCTGAATTTTCTACCTTTTGTTTGTATCTATATAATGATGTTAAGAGTTTATATAAAGTTAGGAAAGATTTAGTCCCAAATGTCTCCATATAGAAAATCGATGTCCATATGTAACGTGGTTTAGCTTGACAGACAGTTGCTAGGCTAATTAGGAGTTCCGTAGGTGGGTTAGAGCAGCCAATCGGCACACGCAACAGGCCTGAGTGGACCAAACAAACGTCCTCAATAGGCTAGTCGTGAGAGAGGGCGGGGCCTTCAAACGGCTTTGGCGGGAGTGCTTTCTTTAATGGGTGGAGTAGTAAGAGAAGGCGGGACCTCTGTTAACGTTTCATGTTTTGGATATTGCTTTGTATAATTCTTCATCCAAGTACCAAAAGCTACACCCCTGTGAGTTAGGACAAACGATGAACTGGTGAATGTGCAGAGGAGCAGGCCAGTGTCATTCACATTGTTATATTAATGCTGAGAGAAGTGTGAACATTGTTGTACGCAACCCATTTGTTTGTTGAACTTGGCCAAAGTTTAGTGATCAGAAACAGCAGCCAAGTGCCGTATCATGTAAGATTATTTGTCGGTAAAACATTTATCTAGACTCGACCAGCATAGCAGGCAATATCAATCTGCTGAACAGCATGAGTGTCAAACTAGCGGCCCCTAAGAAATTGACTGATTTCCATTTAAGATAAAATATATATATTAAAATATTAGTTGAAATTATTTGCTGAGCCCTCCTGGGAAAAATTAGTTCCAGACCCCTTAATATATATTTTGTGGTCAGTGGCTTGTGCTTGAGTTGCCACCTCTGTATAAACCATGCTGTTACAGTGGTTTTAGTTTTGCTATTAATTTAAAGGGGACATCATACCACCAGGTGTCTAACGGCTTGTAATGGCTAATCACACCTGTTGGTATAGGTCCCCTTTGAAGGGATTGGGCAAGAGCACCCAGGAACGAAAATACACAGAAATGTCCAAAATGAAATTAATAATCATCTCAAACTCTGCTTATTCATTATTCGAAGTCTTCATATCTGAGAATTATCTCTGATTTGTGTAGTTTGCTTTAAAGAAGCGCAGTAGCCTCATTCGGCTGCACTGTCGCTGTGATGGGAGTGTTGGGTACCGGTGACTAAATCCATTGTAATCTGAAATGACTTCAGATTGCAATGAATTTGTGGATCAATTGTCTGATGCTTTATGCACACCATGATTACAATTACAGTGAAATTGAACCCCCTGTTTCAGCTCGCCATCAATTACTATGAGTTTTGGGATGAGAGGCATGGAAGGATGGGGGCGTGTTATCGCCATGGTTACGATTCAGGCCAACTTTGTTATACTCTTCTCAGAAACATCGTTGTGCATCAGTGTTATTTGGAGCGATGTATGAAATGCATCACAGACTGGCTTTACGCTATAAGTTTCTGTGTCTCTCTCAGACATGGAAAATCAACTTCCCAATAAAGGATTTGGGTTCACTGTGATAACATAATTAGATGTAATTTAAAGATTTCCCATCCTTCAGTTTAAGTATACCATTTAACTTTTTCAGGGGGTGGGGTAAACAAAACGTAAATTATATTTTCAACCCCTCACAAACCATGGCCTCGTTTCCACATACGTATGTTTTTCGTATCCGTACTTCCGTAAATTTACGGAAGGGGTCGCTAGTGCTTTACGTACGGACATGAATTTATTTACGGACGGAAGATAATGGCCGTTTTTCGGAGACCGGTACTGTGGAATATGAGGATCGACATCTACCGCGATAAGAACAAAACCAACCAGGCTTGGAAGGAGATCGGTGAAGAGTTTGGCCTGCCAGGTAATTACATGTTTTGTGAAATATATTTGATTAAAAAGAGCGGGTTACCGTTGATAGCATGGTTGACCAATTCATGTTAGCTAACTAGTTTAAGCTAATAATGCCGAATCAATACAGCCGTATTGTTCATAAATGTGTTATTATGACAGGTAGGCTATTTTACCCCTTGCATTTACTCAAGCATAACACAATAGGGTAGGCCAGATTACTTTGAAATGTTTAATGTTGAAAAGTAAACTTTTTTTATTGTCTTCCCAATAATATGGAATATGTTGCTATACCCAAACCTGATACTGTAGTATACTGTACTGTAGTACAGAGGTTTTCTTTTAGACCAAGCATAAATTGAATGATTTAATATAAAATCATAGGATCATTAATGTTTATTGTAATGTAGAGTTATCTGAAAATTGCAGTTATTATTTGAAATGGCAACAACTTAATATCTATTTCCCTTGTGCTCTCACAGAAAAAGACTGTAAAAAAAGGTGGCGCGACCTGAGGGATCGATATGTGAGGGAGAGGAGGGAGGCATCAGAAACCACAGCCAGTGGCAGCGCTGCGAGCAACAGGAGGCCCTGGTGCCATGCTGGACTGATGGCCTTTATAGACCCCTTCGTGGCATCCAGGATGACGACCAGCAACATGCCAGAGAGTTGTGGGAATGGTGTGGATGAGAGTGTGAATGAGAGTGAGATTGAGAGTGTGCATGAGAGTGAACGGGAGGCCTTCTTGGCAGCTACCAACTCCAGCATGGAAGATTTTGTGAATGTGACTGAGAATGTGATGAATGAGACTGTGGCGAATGAGAGTGTGGAGAATGAGAGTGTGGTGAATGAGAGTGTGGTGAATGTGCAAGTGAATGCAGGTCGGGCTGCAGGTTCTGCTGTTGCTCCGGGCAGGAAGAGGAGGACTGGAAGGGCAGAGGCACCCATGCCAGCCTTTGAGCGTAACCTGATGCTCGCCCTGGAGAGAACAGCTGGCCCCAGTGTCCCTACTATCCCGGTCGTGGATGAGGACCACAATTTCTTGCTCAGCCTCCTGCCATCACTGCGGCGGCTGGAGCTTAGCAAGAAGGCATTCTTGAAGCTACAGATACATCGCCTGATGTATGAGGCAGAGTTTCAATGTAAGTGGGCAATGGTTACAATATACCTGTTAATTGTTATTGCAAATATTTCCCTGACTTGATCGACCTGTCGCTATAACCTGGCTGTTCTGTCTTTTTGTCATTTAGCTTTTTCAGAAAAAAACTCCTGTGACCTGGTGACTCCTGTTCTTTTAATTTAAAATGTTACAGTTCTATTTTTTTAAATTAAATAAAATCACTTCATTGTTTATAAAAAAAGATTGTTTATGATTTGGTTCTTTTCACTTTAAAGCAAATAAGATAATGTTACAAGTACTCATAGAGCAAATTATCTGACAAGATTATATGACAAACCACAAATAATTTACTTTATCAGCCTGAAAAAAATATCCTATCATAACCTATGCAAATATTTATTCATAACACAGTGAAGATGCGTGTTCAGAAAAGTATACTGTACAAATTCATATGGGTTTAAGGGACGGGAAGTTTGCTCTTTATTGATGTGAGTGGCCCTTAAAAGGGCCTTTTTTTATGAAGATGATGGTATCAAACTACATTATTCTGCCATGAAACCTCGCCAGCAGCGCTGTTGAAGTAGGTCATGAACCTCTTCCTCTCCTGCATCACTTCCTTGGTGGAGTTGTTGGTTCCAAGACGCCTGCCTCCTTCCAAGGAGGACTGCTTCGTCACTTGATGGAGGTTTGGCCTCTGTTGACCTCAGCAGGTGGCGGAGGATGCAGGTTGCCTTTACACAGGCTTCCACATGCTCAGGATTTTGCCCCATCACTCGGTAGTACATGCGGAACCTGGATGCAAGGATCCCAAATGCACACTCGACCACCAGACGAGCCCGAGACAGACGGTAGTTAAACAACCGCTTCTGCCTTGTCAGGTTGTTTCCAGGGTAGGGCCTCATGATGTGCTTCTGCAGAGGGAAGGCCTCGTCCCCCACAAACACGTGTGGCATCTCACCAAGCTCGGGAGCACCAGGAAGGCTTCTGTCAGCTGGGATGTGGAGTGTGCCTGCTTGAAGGGCTTTTCCGAAGGCAGATGCTCTCAGGGTACCGCCATCACTCCCTTTCCCATAGGCACCGACGTCCACCATCCGGAAACAGTAGTTTGCATCCACCACTGCCAGCAACACAATCGAGAAGGTCCCCTTATAATTGTGGTACATGGAACCTGAGCAGGGTGGAGCCCGGATCGTGACGTGTTTCCCATCTATCGCACCAATGCAGTTGGGAAAGTCCCACTCCTTCTCGAACTCCTCTGCGATGGCTCTCCATTCCTCCTCTTTTGGCATCTGCATGTGAGTGCTCACAAAGCCATCCCAGATGGCATTTGCGACCTCTGGCACGATGCGTGAGATTGTGGAAACACCAACCCGAAAGCTGTACCCCAAGGACTTGTAGGAGTCCCCTGTTGCCAGGTATCTAAAATCAGAAAGACAAAAATAATGTTACAATACAGGTAATTTACTATTAAAGGCTGTAGCGATTTTGATTACAATGTAATCAATACTTAGACATGCCACACACATCTTGCTCTTACAAAGCTGTAAGTTGTGCTGTTTTCTGTATATATCACCAAATACTAATGTCAACATCTGATGGCATTACTGTTGTGTGTGTGTGTATGTGTGTGTGTAGGCTATATTAGTGTGTGTGTGTCTGTGTGTGTAGCCTATATCTCTTTAATAAAATAATATAAAGTATTTCGAACATAAAACATGCAAGCAGGATTATAGTTATTATAATTATAGTCCTATCAATAAGCTTACCTCAAACAGATTGCCAGGCGCTCCGCAGGGGAGATCGCCTGGCGGTAGGTGGTATCCTGCCGAGCGATTTTTGGACCCACGACGGACAGAACAGAATCGAACATCAGCTTGGGCAGTCGGAAGAAGTTTTTAAAAGCATCTCCATCCCCGAGTCGCAGCTCCTGGACCAGCCGGTGATAAGCGCCCAACTCCAAGCGCTTGGCCAAAAACTGCCTTGTCCAGCATGATGCCCTGCGTCTCTGCCATCTCTGGCGATTGCGCCAATATAGATAAGCGATGGCGAGCACTCTCACTCGTGTTGGTGTCATCGCAAAGTCTATTTAACAAAAATAAAAATGAGCGCTAAAATTATTGAGGGAAATCACAGCAGTAGACTATAATTATATAATTAGGGGTATCCATAGCCATAAATTAGGCCTATACAAGTAATACAATCAACATACAATCAAATCCGACTGTATTTTATATTAAACTCATACAAACGAATGATCAAACAGATATCTGACCGTTATTTATGTAAAACATATGATATATTAAACTGATCTGTAACCATTATAACCATTTCATATCAAAATGATGAAGTATAGAGGATCTGAAAACAGAAATACTCACAATTTGTCTTCCAAACTCAAAAGCAAGCGAGCTAGCAAAACTTTCATCCGGAATCTCCGTAAAACGACGGCGAAAGTTCAATTTTTTGAACGTATATTACGGACATTCCGGAGAGAAATTTTACGGAGGGGAGGAGTCTCGGAGGAAAAACGGACATTACGGAGAATCACATAGGAATGAATGGACTTTCGGTCGGAGACGGTTGGATCGCATACGAGAATGTACGTATGTGGAAACGAGGAGATGCAAGTCCACACCGCTCCAACAGAACAAATGTGGCCCCATCAGAGCCTTAAACCCTTTTCAATTGTTGCATCGGTGATAAGTTGATGGCCATGAAGCGGGAATCACCGAGCATCAAAACCACACGCAAACCTGCGTAGAGCTTGTCATCTGCTAAACACTTCCTGTCACGTTTCCTATTACACCACTAGCCCTGACAGTCTGGGGCACATTCATTCTGTGACAGCAAACCAATCAACAGCAAAGTGGACTTTTGAGGCAAGTAATATATCTTTAGCATTCAATGTGATTATGATAAAGTTATCTGTACATCTCTACCAGTGATGTGTTCAGTGCTTATTTGGTATCATGAAAGTGTCCTTTCTTGTATAGCAGACGCTCCAGAGATGCGTACCATTCTCCTCTCCTCCCTGCTGCTGTCTGTGGTGTTGGCCTCAGCGCTACCAACCCTGGATTCAGAGAAGGATCTGAAGAAGACCGGCTTTGGTCTTGGTCAATCTCACCACGGCCTCACGTTGCTGAAGTGGTACGTTAAGACGTGCCTGGATAAAAATGAGAAGTCTCTGTGCAACCCTGTAGCCGGAGCATATGGATTTCACTGTTACGAGAACAGGGATAAATTGCTGCCCGGCCTAAATGGCAAAAAAAACACGACTGCCTACTACACCCTTGGCAACCTCCAATCACCCCACGCCGAACAACTGCCGTGTTATGTGAGGAAGGACTACAACTGCACTCAACCTCAGAGCAACCAGGACAGAGTGCTGGTGGAGTACACCAAAGTCAACAAGAAGATCTCTAACATCTTCATCTCCGAGCATTACAACAAAAAGAAAACCTACAGAATTGGCCTCAAACTCCTTGCCTTCCTCAAGAAGCTAGTATCCCGCTTTTACATAAAAATATGATTCATTTTACTTTCTGCAAAGTTTAAATTCTTCAAAAGGCTTACTTAAAGGGACTCTGACCTTTGTTGCATTTGAGAATTACAGCACATTCAAATCATCCCGCCTTCCTCCAATGCCCCACCCCCTAAGCGTTATTTAGTACAAGCGTTATTAGTACAAAACTAAGCGTTATTTTTTAGAGTACTGTAACGACCTCGCCGGTGACATAATGATGTCGAGTCATTAGTAGTTGAAGGTAGTTTTAATGAACCAAAACCAGGTCACTGAAACCCGTAACATTGTAACCAACGGCAGAAAACCGACACAAAACAAACCCCGGTTACCCCGGCAACCCCCAACAAGGTCTCACTCGCGTGCAGGCCCCCACCCTCCTGTTCTTCCAAGGCCCTCCCCCAGCTGACCTAATGATTCGCCCCCACGCTGATTGACAAGAAGAACATTACAATACATGCACATAGAACAACTGGCATAGCGGACAACGAAATATAATGTAACACATAACACACAAACTATTTAACTGTCCCAGGGTCGCTACAGTACAAAAGTTCTAGACTCCCATGGGTTATGTTTAGACTCCCATGGGTTATGTTTAGACTCCCAGGGGTCATAATATCTACCAGGGGTCTAGTAAACAAGAAATTTAGCAGGTGGCTAACTGTAATTTTTATGGGCTTCATGTGATACCGTTTTGAGGCCCCATGTTGAAGGACAGTGGTCCCACTGAGTATAAGAAAGGTGTATGAGCATTACAAACAGAGTAGCGGGACAACGTAGCGTCTGAGGCCGAAATGGGTCCCCTAATCGGACTGAATGGTGCGGTTGGGTGCCAACGGTCTGGAGGTCTTCCTGTAGCTCCAGAGTAGCGGGACAACGTCGCGTCTGAGTCCGAAATGGGTCCCGTAATCGGACTGAGTGGTGCGGTTGGGTGCCAACGGTCTGGAGGTCTTCCTGTAGCTCCAGAGTAGCGGGACAACGTCGCGTCTGAGTCCGAAATGGGTCCCGTAATCGGACTGAGTGGTGCGGTTGGGTGCCAACGGTCTGGAGGTCTTCCTGTAGCTCCAGAGTAGCGGGACAACGTCGCGTCTGAGTCCGAAATGGGTCCCGTAATCGGACTGAGTGGTGCGGTTGGGTGCCAACGGTCAGGTCTTCCCGGAGCTCCAGAGTAGCGGGACAACTTCGCGTCTGAGTCCGAAACGGGTCCCCTAATCGGACTGAGTGGTGCGGTTGGTTGCCAACGGTCTGGAGGTCCTGAGAATCATCCAGGGGAGCGGGACCACTTGGCTTCTGAGGCCGAATCGGGTCCCCTTGTCGGACTGAATGGTGCAGTTGGTGGCCAACAGTCTGGAGGTCTTCCTGAGGCTCCAGAGGAGGGTAACTCTGTGAGTCTGAGTCCGAGACGAGTCCCCTAATCGGACTGAATGGTGCAGTTTCAGTACGCCGTGGACCACTTTGGTCTGCCATCGTCAGTCGCTACGGTCGCTACTCGCTACTGTCTGCCGTGGAATCAAAACAAACCCTCTAGTTGAGGACGCGCCTTGATGACGCGGGCCCGAATGCGCCACAAGAAGCAGACGGAAAACCTTATATATCCATGCAGAAAACAGACAGGTCTGTCGGCCAATAAGGTCATTCGGTCCGAAGAATTTTATTGGTTGAAGTTTTCACTAAATATTATGAGAGTAAAATAATTGTTTGTTTTTACTCCTGGTTGGTCTGTCTTGCATATTAGAGTGTTATTACCTTATTAATACCAATTTAACCTTATCCAAAAAAAGTGTAAAAATGCAACAAAGGTAAGAGTCCCTTTAATGAATGTATTTCATTGTTTTGTATTTGATGGAATATATAAAAGCAGTAGTTGAAATAAATAAATAACATGTTGTGTCATCTCTGTTTGGACAGGTAATGGAAAATACAATATGCATCGTCTATAGAGTAATCGATAGATTCCTGAGAGTGCTGTTCCCTCTTTTCTCACTGTTCCTGAGTAGGACAAGGTCCCCACACTATGCTCTTCCGTTTCCTTCAGCCTCCATCGTGAACCGCTGCCTGAGCTGGCCACCCACTTGAGGGCATCTTACTAATGAGGTCTGTCTGGAGCTGGTTTAGATGTCTCCGGACAATTACAGCATATGAAATGGCTCCTATCGTGGATAAACACAACAACTAAGAGGTTGAGAAAGCAGACTTTTCAAAGATAAAGACCTTATTATGACCGGTAAACAAGTTAAAACAAAACCTGAGTCGGTTTGCGAAAAAACTCCTGTTTTTGAATCAGGGTTCGTGAGATATATTTCCAAAATGTGTGGATCCCTCATCCATGCACTGACTAATCACAACACCTTCACAATAATCTTCAGTAAAGTAACAAAGTCTAATCAAAGAAAACAAATGCCTATACCACATATACGAATAAACAAAGATTTGACATGCATGAGCACAATCATAATCACTTCTACTCAGACAGTAAATCATACCTCAACCAATTGACAACAACACCACCGTATGTGATTGTGGAATGCATTCATAGAGCAGACAATGTTGACTTTGCAGAGGAGCAGGCCTCTGTCTTGTGGCTTCACATATCCCTGTTATTGTCATTTGTGGAGTAGAAGTGTGAGAGTTGTGGTTAGCGTTTCTCAGAAACATGATCACATTTGGTGGTGAGAACTCTGCTATAGTTTATTGATCGGAAGCAGCAGACCACATCATGTTGCGAGACAATCTAGACTAGTCTAGATGAACTGAACAGGGCCCGGTTTCCAAATAGCGTCCACTCTTAGTGCGCTAAGAAGACTCCTATGTTTAGACTTATCAAAGTAGTTTACCTATAGGCTTGGTTCCTGAACGGTCTCTTAGTAGTCTTCTCAGGAAACACTCCTTACGTCGTTCGTACAAGGTGCTGTAAAGAAAGATGGTGCTGAAATCGATTGCTCAGAGTAAGATCTTCCATTTCATGCGCAGGTGCATGCACAGCGTTATATAAAATATTGCAGTGTTTGCGATTAAACCATTGCTCGAAATCATTCTAGCAGGCCTAAACATTTATTTAACCATGGGTGAACATATTAGCATAGCCTACACTGATACAAAAATAAATAGAATAGATAGAAACAGCGGGATGAGACGGCGATCTCTCTGCTCCACTTCACCACTTTTTTTCAAGGCAAGGATAAAAGCATAGAAAGAGGTGAAAACCACTATAAGTCGGGGCATGTGGAGAGTTTTAGTTATGTGCCATCTCTATGTGCCATCTCTGTGCCGAGTTCCAAATGCGGGTGTGGTGACGTATATCATATGCGTCGAGAGCAGCGAAGAGCTGTAGTTCACAAAGCGGCCTCACATAAAACCTAAAATTATCAAACTTCTTCACGAACATTTTTAGTTTTCTTTGCATGAAAAATTATCCTTTAAATCCAAAAACAACATATGTGTAATCCAGGGCATATAAAGACTGGGACCAGAAAATAATTATTTTCTCTCCATTGACACCCATTCATATTTTTCGATCTCATAGGTCCCATGAGCTCTACCGGAAGGGGTGTGACTTCGCCTCTCTATGTGGAAGTTCCATGCGCAACAGAGATTTCTGAAGGTTACTGTACAGTGGCAGGGACTAGCGTCAGGAGCTGAAACATCACTACGGTAGAGCTACGAAGGTTCTATGAGCGCTTCAGACCAACCATACCAACGAACAACATACAAAAGAGAATCGTAGCAAAGAAGGTTTTGGGAAACACGTAAAACGTTATAGAACTAGTGGCCTAGGGGTAACGAATGACGTAGCGTCAGTGGTGGGTAGAGTACTGGGTAGAGTGAGGGTTTCAGAGATTTCAGGGTTTCAGAGAAGTAAAACAAAATAACCACAAACAAGTTCCTATCTTTTTCTTCCCCACACGGCGCCCACTGGAGCGCTCTGTGGGGAGGAGGGGTGGAGGGAGGTGAAGGAGCGGGGGGGCGCCTTATCAGTGACATCCCTCTGTTATTGATCATCGCGATATTCCATCGCTTTGGCGCCCCCTCTGGTGCGGCGCCCCTATGCGCCGCATATAGTGCATACCCACTTTTTGCGCCACTGGCGTAAGCCGTAGCAGTGAAAAATTTGTAATCCCCGCCGCCAACAGCGTGGGCTTTGTCACGATCCTACTGTTGGGTAAGGTTAAGCTGGTTGGTAACTGGTGGTCATGGTAACGGTGGGAGTGGCTCCCTTGATTGGTTGATTGTGGTCACCTGGGGGATCCAAGATGGGGGATATACACAGCATGGTGGCCAGTGGTTACTTACACCCCAGCAGGATAAGACTTTGTAAAGCCATTCACCCATATGCCAGTACACACCAGAGCTAAGGAGTCCAACGGGGGAACGTGACCGCCCCTTCACCGTCTTTGTTTGTCAAGTGTTTGTCTAAGTATGTAAAACGATAACTGAACGAGACAGCTACCGTTCACCCCAACGCTTGGGCTATCTCCATAGCAAGAGAGAGAAGGACCAGCGCTCACCAGGAACCCAGGTGAGTCACTACACACGTGCCCCGGAAGCTAGTTGCCTACCAGCTGTGGTTATACCACTTATGTGTCTCGACTCCTGCCTAGACAGAGAGCTGGTTTCCCTAGATACCAGTGGGGTCGTGACAGCTTCAATGATGTCCGCGGGCCTCAACGAAGTCCGCATATAGGAGGGCGCCGGCGGACGTTCTGCTCCCAATAAACAACTTTTCTTCAGCTATTTGAAGGACAATGAGGCCGACAATTAAAAGGCTGCTCCTATACTCATAGAATCTAGAGTTACAATACGTAACTATCGTTCTATGTCGTATAGGCTTCGCCTTTTAAGGCTATCGCTATTGGGTTAAAGGGCAAAGCACGATATAGTCTATTGCCGTGTTCCAATACCCGTACTTCCATGAGCATACTTAAAGGAAGTATAATATCTGTACTCACTGAGTACGTAAATTTTTCAGATGTGAGTGCTGTTCCAAATCGAATGTTCTGTGGTGCACTTAACGGAAATGACGATCGCAACAGCTGCCTAAAAAAACTATTCAGAGGCGATTGTAAAATGTAATAAATATGAATATGTAACACGACAAAACTTACATTTGTATGGTGCAGAAGCTGCAGGCGCTGTCCCTTCGGTATCCATTTTTTTTTCGAGTTGAGCGCTCAGCCTGGCTCCGCCTCTTCCGCTACGTAGCTAAGATGGCTGCCGTTGAGTATGGAAAGTGTCCATCGATCCACACTTCACAATTAGCCCGTTTTGAGTACAACATCCGGGTCCTTGAAGTATACTTCTTTTCGCCGGATCTGAATTGGAACGTACTACGTACTCAAAATTTGGCTAGTAAGTACGGATAGTACGGGTATTGGAACACGGCATATGCCTCATTGGTCCCGATCAGTACCAGAAACACAGCTACATACGCGCTAGTATCATGCGTCAGACGTAGCATAACATACGTCATGCGTCTAATGGCACGTCATCAACGCGCAGCTCCAATGTGTCCAATGTGAACACAAGAGCTCTCAGCTTGAATATTTGACTCCTCCTCACATTGTTTAATATGCGAGGGGAATAGTCACACAATCACACTCACTCTGACAAAGCACCTAGAACTGAGTGTGTTATAGAGAGGCGCGACATGCCTCTTAGGTAAAACCTAATAAAAGAGCATGGGGAAGCCCAGGAGGCTGCTGTGCAGATATCCTCCATAGGCATCCCTCTTTGCAGAGCGACAGAGGACGATATTCCTCTGGTCGATAGTCTCAGGCCGCTCTGCCCTTGCTGACACATAAGCCTGTGTTATAGCATCACAAAGCCAATGCGACAGCCGTTGTTTCGTCAGGGGAAGGCCCTGGGAATGTTCTCTGTAATGCACAAATAACTGTTGAGATTTGCGCAGAGCCTCCGTGCGCTTCACATAACAGGCAAGCGCGCTTTCGGGGCACAAGAGATGGGCTGTGGCCTCCTCCTCAGATTGATGAGGAGGGTGAGAGAAACCATTGACTGTTATTACTCTCGATCTGAACGAGCTAGTAATACAAAACCGGGTTTGGTGCAAAACCGGGTTTGGGCGTAATATGGCCGAACTGCCGTCCCCATGTATTCTAAGACAAGAAGGGGCTACAGAGAGTGCAGACAGGTCGCTCACTCTCTTAGCTGACATCAGGGCCAGCAGCAAAGCTGTCTTGGCTGACACAAACTTGAGGGGCACCGGGTCAAGAGGCTCAAATGGGGCTTTAACCAGTGCGCGCAGCAGCAGTGTTAATCCCATTTTGGAGTGAGAGAGCGCGTCACGGGTCTCTCTCTCCTCACACCTTTTAGGAAGCGCTTCATTAAGGGGTGACTAAAACCAGTTTTATCCCCGAAGCCTTCGTGGCATGATGGAACAGCAGCCGCGTACGTCTTAACCGTGCTAAAAGCCAGCCCTCTTTCCATCAGTGTCTGGAGGAAAGAGAGCTCACGCGGCAAAGGGCAGGAGATGGGATCACAACCCCTCTCCGTGCACCATTTCTGGAAAGCCGCCCATTTAGCCGAGTAACACGCTCTGGTGGAGTCAGCTCTGGCACCCTGGATGGTCCATACGACCTCCTGGGAGAGGCCGAGACCCTCTAGGCGCTCGCGTTCAGCGGCCAGGCCCACAAGCGCTGGCCGATTTCTGGGTAATATATGATTGCTCCCCCTGCCTGTGAGAGAGCGTCCCACCCCAAGGAAGTTCCTTCGGCGGCCCCGAGAGCAGACGCTGGAGGCAGGGAAACCACGGTGCACTCGTGCGTTGCGGTGCTAAGAGAATCATATACAGCCGCTCCTTTTGGACTCGGTCCAAGACTTGGGGAATCAGGGGGACGGGTGGGAAAGCGTACAGGAGTGTGTTCGGCCACGTTCTGTGAGCGAACGCATCCAACCCGAGTGGGGGATTTTGTCCTTCGCGCTGAGAGAGAACCACAGCTCGCACTGTGTATTCTCCCGCGTGGCGAATAGGGTGATCTCCGTCTTCCCAAACTCGCTCCATATCTGATTGATCAGATCACGGTTCAGGGTCCAGCCTCCTGGTTGGGGACCCTCCCTCGACATTATGTCGGCCCCTCTGTTCAGGACACCGGGGATGTACGCTGCTCTGATGGAGAGCAAGTGCGTGTGCGCCCAGCATAACAGCTGTCTCACTATGCTCAGCAGCTGTGCCGAGCGCACGCCCCCTTGGCGATTTATGTATGCTGCTGTCGCCTTGTTGCCCGTGCAAATCAGTACGTGTTGGGGCAAAGTGTTTGACCACTTTCAACACGATGAGGAGCTCCAATGCGTTTATATGCATGGTCACGGGGGGGGGGGGGGGCAAATGCCGCCCACTATGTGAAACTCGCATGTTCCTCCCCAGCCCGAAAGAGAAGCATCCGTGAACACTGAGATGTGCGATGTTGCTCTGCCCAACGGCGTCCCTCTCGCGAGAGTTCGGGTATCGCCCCAGTGGGTCAAATCGGGGCCCACTGATAGGGGAATGGTCACTTTGCGCCGCCGTTGGCGCACCAGGTCGATGCGCAGGCGAGAAAACCATCTCTGCAGCCGCCTCATGTGAAGCAGCCCCTGCAGCACCACCGTGTGAGCGGCTGTAATCATGCCCAGCAGCCTCATGACAGAGAGGGCTGTCACGACGCTGCCCGGGGAACAGTGGCGGAGGAGAGACCACAGCGTCTCCGTCCTCTGCTGTGAGAGCCGTGCTCTCATTACAGCTGAATCTAGCTCTATCCCCAAATACATCACACTATGTGAGGGGAGGGGGGAGCTCTTCTTCCAATTTATGGCGAAGCCATAAATCCATAAATCCTCCAGGCCGTTTCCAGAGGGAGCCCCGTACTACACACTGAATGTTGCTGGAACGAAGGATAAAACCAGTGCCACAAAAATCGACCTCCCATTTTGGCTGTAGTTAATGGTTATCAAGTAGATTATTGGAATAATAGCGATATAACGATCCCATTAATCAGCATAAAATATATTGCATAACTATACCTCAACACTGCCAGATGTTGAGGCGGGGACGAAACTGCGGTCGATCTTTGAACAGCAGGCATGGTGTTCTGCTGCATCACAGCTCGTTGTGTTTTGACCCCTTCTACTGGCCAGGGCTGGGCATGACGATGAGCTACCTCTTCAGGGAGCCTGCCACCATCAACTACCCCTTTGAGAAGGGACCCCTCTCTCCACGCTTCAGAGGGGAGCACGCCCTCCGCAGGTACTGCCAGCCTGAGGTTCATTGAGTGTTTATCTGGTGTCTGAGTCAAAAGTATGCTTCATGGATTATGAATAGTAGGTATTTAGGTAGTAGTGTACATGGGAGAGAACAGATGAACTGTGTGAACGAGGGGTGTAACGGTTCCCAGCATGGCATTTTCCGGACAGATTGAAATACGGTACAGTGGACAAGACAAAAGCCCCGGATTTTATTCAAAGCAAAATAATAATGATGATGATGATGATAATAATAATAAAAAAAAAATACTTTTACTAACGGGTCATTATTATACTATTGATGACTAATAATATCAGTTTTTTTTGTAGGTAGAGTGATCAGTAGAGAACAGAGGGAGAGTGATCAGTAGAGAACAGTTTTAGAGTGATCAGTAGAGAACCGTTTTAGAGTGATCAGTAGAGAACATGGAGCAGGCCCCTCGGGGTCTGAACTGGATGACTGACCTATTTTTGATTTTGATTTGAACAAAAGCCGTTAAACGGACGGTGGCTCGCCCGGGCCGGTCCACCGACCAGCAGGTGTGTGGGTTGTAACTCATTGTTTTTGTGATTTTCAAGGTATCCTTCTGGAGAGGAGCGCTGCATTGCCTGCAAGTTGTGTGAGGCCATCTGCCCTGCCCAGGTGTGTGTACATTTCTATCAACATGTCCGTGTGTGTATATAACTATCAACACGTTTTTGTGTATCAAAATGTCTGTTTGTGTATATTACTATCAACATGTCTGTGTATGTATATTACTATCAACACGCTTGTGTATATTGCGATAGATCTGTGCTGTGTTCCAATATCCGTACTAACTAGCCTTAGTTTGAGTACGTAGGCTGTTCCAATAGGCTGTTCGAAAATATGTGTACTAAAAGGACCCGGATGGTGTACTCAAAACGGTCTAATCGCGAAGGGTGGATCGATGTACACTTTTCGTACTCAACGGCAGCCCTCTTAGCTACGTAGCGGAAGAGGGCGGAGCCAGGCTGAGCCAAAGTCGGCGCATTTCCCACATAGCCTGCATTAATAGTCATTTTGTAGTTTTTATAGCTGCTAGGCGGAAATAGTTCAACGTTCAAGTCGGGATGTTTATTGCGGGGGGGGAGCCGCGGGGGCAGTCGTTATCGTAATTTCCGGGTACTGCCCCACGGAGTTTTCGATCTGAAATTAGCGCACTTAGTGAGTGCGGATAGTGTACTACGTTTAAGTGTACTCATGGAAGTATGGATATTGGAACACAGCACTGGTCTGCTGCCCTCTTCTGGAAATCAGTGGCAGAAAACTAAAGATGGCCTTTAACTTGCACTCAACTGACCCAGTGAAGGGTCAGTTCAGTGGGTCCTTCACCCCAGTGAGGTGAAGGACCCAGACCCCCACCTCACTGGTGGTTACCAGTGAGAGGGTTACCAGTGAGGGGTCCAATGCACGGAAAGCTCTCTTGCTTCAATTGACACAATCAGCTTATTTAAACCTCTGCAACCCAAAACCTTCAGGAAGACCAAATATAACTAGTATTACAACTCCACTCAATGCGAGAAGATAATACCCTATGTGCGGATCATCAGCAAGTCCTCAAATCTTTGAAGCTACTGTGACCTCAGGGAGTAAAAACCAGGTTACCTGCTGGTTCTGTGGCCCAGAAGCCTAATATAATGAATGAGTTGGGTCATAAGGGAGGCGCTCTTCTTACACAAACCCTGGGATTGCATCCTAAAAAGCAGCTTTCTGATAGTTAGCAACTGTTGGCGTGAGGCTATCCTGCATTACCATATGTCTGTGTGCAGTAGGGATGGGCAAAATGATTATTTTCCGGGAACTAGTTCTTTCAGTTCAGTTCACTATAACGAGTCGTTTATTTGATTCGTTCGTTTTGATTCGTTCGTTACATCAGATTACGTCATTTGGTGTCTGCCCCCCCCCACCGCGAGACGGCCGTGAGCATAATTTAAACCACTTCTAGGCTCTAACCCCCGTGAAAATCGAGAAGATATACTATATAGTATAACCAAACGTCCCACCAATATTTATACCACTTGCTTACTCTCTATATTTCATTTATGGTTTTACATTTATAATTTTATTTGACTTTACATTTAATTCTTCATTGTTGCAGTTTAATTTCTTTGTTTGTTCTTAAATTGACGTAGAATGGAGCAAAGACTCCTGGGATTGGGAAATGCGTTAATCCAATAAACAGATGGAGGTCAAGTCTATTTTCGAAAAAATGTAGGGGGATATTTGAGTGGCCCCACGTCGAATGGTATGACCCAAGATACGTCAGACAGAGAAAGCGCGCATATTCGACGGTACCGCCTTGTCATTTGTTTACCCAGGCGCCATTGCAACACCATTGCTACCTCTCATTGGCTGAATCTTTGAGAACGTTGTAGACTCAATCAATATAAGTCGCGGGGAGACGAAGCTCTGTTCGTTTGTATATTTTATTTACGTGACCATATTTTTGGTTTATGTTAAAAAAAAAGAATCAAAGAACCAGTTCTTCTTGTTTTGGGGAACCAGTTCTTGTCGTTCACGTTCGGGATTCGTTCGTTGCAACGAATCGGTCACGACCGACTCATCCCTAGTGTGCAGAACCAGAACAGACACGTGCACCACCACAACATGAGGCATCTTCAAACAGTGGTTCTGCCAAGGAGCGCATTGGTATATCTAGAATACTAAATCAAACCCAATTCCTGCGATTTACAAAAATCCTCTGTCTGGTACCGCTTCTGCAGTACCTGCCGGTGGAAAAGGGGCATAACCTAATTGTAGCTTCCTGGCCAGGCCTGCGCTGTAGGTCCAGAGGAACGAGGCAGGTCTGGTCCCTGCCCCTGTAGGTGGGCCTTGTATTGATGTTGTTGTGTTGAGCCCTGACCGGCGGTTTGTGTCACCAGGCCATCACCATTGAGGCTGAGCCACGCGCCGACGGCAGCCGGAGAACCACCCGCTACGACATCGACATGACCAAGTGCATCTACTGCGGCTTCTGTCAGGAGGCCTGCCCCGTGGACGCCATCGTCGAGGTGACAGACAGACACAGACAGACAGACAGACAGAAACAGGTTTCTGTATCATAATGGTTACTTAACTTCCCATATCATTCTCCCCCCCCCCTCCCCGTGAATCAGGGCCCGAACTTTGAGTTCTCCACTGAGACCCACGAAGAGCTGCTTTACAACAAGGAGAAGCTGCTCAACAACGGAGATAAATGGGAGGCAGAGATTGCAGCCAACATACAAGCAGATTACCTCTATCGATAATGCCACACTCACGCTCACACACTCGTATATATATATACACACACACGCACACTCTCAAAAACACGACAACGTCCATACTGTACTTTAAGACACATGAGCTTCAGTTGCATTCAGGCATTCGTAAATTATTGAAGTAAACATCAAAAGTCCAGTCTAGCTTCGCGCACATTTTTGCTAAACCCAACCTGTGAATCATTTCAAGGCGTGGCGCAGTGCAGCATGCACTTTGTTTGGGCAAGGTCTACTGCCTATGAACTAGGTTAGGAGGCGGGGTTGTCCATTTGATGTAGCTAGTTAAGTATGAACTGTTCTTATGGCCCCTCGCTGGGCTCATTCTGCAGCATCGATACCCATGGTTTTCAGCAGGTTTATTTCAGGAGAATTGTATAAAGGGTAAAAAGACTTGTGGACATGTAATGAGAAAATAAACTGTTTTGAACTTACCTTTCCAATGCGTTCTGATTTGGCCTGTCTGAATTTTCTACCTTTTGTTTGTATCTATATAATGATGTTAAGAGTTTATATAAAGTTAGGAAAGATTTAGTCCCAAATGTCTCCATATAGAAAATCGATGTCCATATGTAACGTGGTTTAGCTTGACAGACAGTTGCTAGGCTAATTAGGAGTTCCGTAGGTGGGTTAGAGCAGCCAATCGGCACACGCAACAGGCCTGAGTGGACCAAACAAACGTCCTCAATAGGCTAGTCGTGAGAGAGGGCGGGGCCTTCAAACGGCTTTGGCGGGAGTGTTTGGCGTTTCATGTTTTGGATATTGCTTTGTATAATTCTTCATCCAAGTACCAAAAGCTACACCCCTGTGAGTTAGGACAAACGATGAACTGGTGAATGTGCAGAGGAGCAGGCCAGTGTCATTCACATTGTTATATTAATGCTGAGAGAAGTGTGAACATTGTTGTACGCAACCCATTTGTTTGTTGAACTTGGCCAAAGTTTAGTGATCAGAAACAGCAGCCAAGTGCCGTATCATGTAAGATTATTTGTCGGTAAAACATTTATCTAGACTCGACCAGCATAGCAGGCAATATCAATCTGCTGAACAGCATGAGTGTCTAACTAGCGGCCCCTAAGAAATTGACTGATTTCCATTTAAGATAAAATATATATGTTAAAATATTTGTTGAAATTTATTGCTGAGCCCTCCTGGGAAAAATTAGTTCCAGACCCCTTAATATATATTTTGTGGTCAGTGGCTTGTGCTTGAGTTGCCACCTCTGTATAAACCATGCTTTTACAGTGGTTTTAGTTTTGCTATTCATTTAAAGGGGACATCATACCACCAGGTGTCTAACGGCTTGTAATGGCTAATCAAACCTGTTGGTATAGGTCCCCTTTGAAGGGATTGGGCAAGAGCACCCAGGAACGAAAATACACAGAAATGTCCAAAATGAAATTAATAATCATCTCAAACTCTGCTTATTCATTATTCGAAGGCTTCATATCTGAGAATTATCTCTGATTTGTATAGTTTGCTTTAAAGAAGCGCAGTAGCCTCATTCGGCTGCACTGTCGCTGTGATGGGAGTGTTGGGTACCGGTGACTAAATCCATTGTAATCTGAAATGACTTCAGATTGCAATGAATTTGTGGATCAATTGTCTGATGCTTTATGCACACCATGATTACAATTACAGTGAAATTGAACCCCCTGTTTCAGCTCGCCATCAATTACTATGAGTTTTGGGATGAGAGGCATGGAAGGATGGGGGCGTGTTATCGCCATGGTTACGATTCAGGCCAACTTTGTTATACTCTTCTCAGAAACATCGTTGTGCATCAGTGTTATTTGGAGCGATGTATGAAATGCATCACAGACTGGCTTTACGCTATAAGTTTCTGTGTCTCTCTCAGACATGGAAAATCAACTTCCCAATAAAGGATTTGGGTTCACTGTGATAACATAATTAGATGTAATTTAAAGATTTCCCATCCTTCAGTTTAAGTATACCATTTAACTTTTTCAGGGGGTGGGGTAAACAAAACGTAAATTATATTTTCAACCCCTCACAAACCATGGCCTCGTTTCCACATACGTATGTTTTTCGTATCCGTACTTCCGTAAATTTACGGAAGGGGTCGCTAGTGCTTTACGTACGGACATGAATTTATTTACGGACGGAAGATAATGGCCGTTTTTCGGAGACCGGTACTGTGGAATATGAGGATCGACATCTACCGCGATAAGAACAAAACCAACCAGGCTTGGAAGGAGATCGGTGAAGAGTTTGGCCTGCCAGGTAATTACATGTTTTGTGAAATATATTTGATTAAAAAGAGCGGGTTACCGTTGATAGCATGGTTGACCAATTCATGTTAGCTAACTAGTTTAAGCTAATAATGCCGAATCAATACAGCCGTATTGTTCATAAATGTGTTATTATGACAGGTAGGCTATTTTACCCCTTGCATAGTGTTATAAATAACCCAATTTACTCAAGCATAACACAATAGGGTAGGCCAGATTACTTTGAAATGTTTAATGTTGAAAAGTAAACTTTTTTTATTGTCTTCCCAATAATATGGAATATGTTGCTATACCCAAACCTGATACTGTAGTATACTGTACTGTAGTACAGAGGTTTTCTTTTAGACCAAGCATAAATTGAATGATTTAATATAAAATCATAGGATCATTAATGTTTATTGTGATGTAGAGTTATCTGAAAATTGCAGTTATTATTTGAAATGGCAACAACTTAATATCTATTTCCCTTGTGCTCTCACAGAAAAAGACTGTAAAAAAAGGTGGCGCGACCTGAGGGATCGATATGTGAGGGAGAGGAGGGAGGCATCAGAAACCACAGCCAGTGGCAGCGCTGCGAGCAACAGGAGGCCCTGGTGCCATGCTGGACTTATGGCCTTTATAGACCCCTTCGTGGCATCCAGGATGACGACCAGCAACATGCCAGAGAGTTGTGGGAATGGTGTGGATGAGAGTGTGAATGAGAGTGAGATTGAGAGTGTGCATGAGAGTGAACGGGAGGCCTTCTTGGCAGCTACCAACTCCAGCATGGAAGATTTTGTGAATGTGACTGAGAATGTGATGAATGAGACTGTGGCGAATGAGAGTGTGGTGAATGAGAGTGTGGTGAATGTGCAAGTGAATGCAGGTCGGGCTGCAGGTTCTGCTGTTGCTCCGGGCAGGAAGAGGAGGACTGGAAGGGCAGAGGCACCCATGCCAGCCTTTGAGCGTAACCTGATGCTCGCCCTGGAGAGAACAGCTGGCCCCAGTGTCCCTACTATCCCGGTCGTGGATGAGGACCACAATTTCTTGCTCAGCCTCCTGCCATCACTGCGGCGGCTGGAGCTTAGCAAGAAGGCATTCTTGAAGCTACAGATACATCGCCTGATGTATGAGGCAGAGTTTCAATGTAAGTGGGCAATGGTTACAATATACCTGTTAATTGTTATTGCAAATATTTCCCTGACTTGATCGACCTGTCGCTATAACCTGGCTGTTCTGTCTTTTTGTCATTTGGCTTTTTCAGAACAAACTCCTGTGACCTGGTGACTCCTGTTCTTTTAATTTAAAATGTTACAGTTCTATTTTTTTAAATTAAATAAAATCACTTGATTGTTTATAAAAAAAGATTGTTTATGATTTGGTTCTTTTCACTTTAAAGCAAATAAGATAATGTTACAAGTACTCATAGAGCAAATTATCTGACAAGATTATATGACAAGCCACAAATAATTTACTTTATCAGCCTGAAAAAAATATCCTTTCATAACCTATGCAAATATTTATTCATAACAAAGTGAAGATGCGTGTTCAGAAAAGTATACTGTACAAATTCATATGGGTTTAAGGGACGGGAAGTTTGCTCTTTATTGATGTGAGTGGCCCTTAAAAGGGCCTTTTTTTATGAAGATGATGGTATCAAACTACATTATTCTGCCATGAAACCTCGCCAGCAGCGCTGTTGAAGTAGGTCATGAACCTCTCCCTCTCCTGCATCACTTCCTTGGTGGAGTTGTTGGTTCCAAGACGCCTGCCTCCTTCCAAGGGGACTGCTTCGTCACTTGATGGAGGTTTGGCCTCTGTTGACCTCAGCAGGTGGCGGAGGATGCAGGTTGCCTTTACACAGGCTTCCACATGCTCAGGATTTTGCCCCATCACTCGGTAGTACATGCGGAACCTGGATGCAAGGATCCCAAAGGCACACTCGACCACCAGACGAGCCCGAGACAGACGGTAGTTAAACAACCGCTTCTGCCTTGTCAGGTTGTTTCCAGGGTAGGGCCTCATGATGTGCTTCTGCAGAGGGAAGGCCTCGTCCCCCACAAACACGTGTGGCATCTCACCAAGCTCGGGAGCACCAGGAAGGCTTCTGTCAGCTGGGATGTGGAGTGTGCCTGCTTGAAGGGCTTTTCCGAAGGCAGATGCTCTCAGGGTACCGCCATCACTCCCTTTCCCATAGGCACCGACGTCCACCATCCGGAAACAGTAGTTTGCATCCACCACTGCCAGCAACACAATCGAGAAGGTCCCCTTATAATTGTGGTACATGGAACCTGAGCAGGGTGGAGCCCGGATCGTGACGTGTTTCCCATCTATCGCACCAATGCAGTTGGGAAAGTCCCACTCCTTCTCGAACTCCTCTGCGATGGCTCTCCATTCCTCCTCTTTTGGCATCTGCATGTGAGTGCTCACAAAGCCATCCCAGATGGCATTTGCGACCTCTGGCACGATGCGTGAGATTGTGGAAACACCAACCCGAAAGCTGTACCCCAAGGACTTGTAGGAGTCCCCTGTTGCCAGGTATCTAAAATCAGAAAGACAAAAATAATGTTACAATACAGGTAATTTACTATTAAAGGCTGTAGCGATTTTGATTACAATGTAATCAATACTTAGACATGCCACACACATCTTGCTCTTACAAAGCTGTAAGTTGTGCTGTTTTCTGTATATATCACCAAATACTAATGTCAACATCTGATGGCATTACTGTTGTGTGTGTGTGTATGTGTGTGTGTAGGCTATATTAGTGTGTGTGTGTGTGTGTGTGTGTGTGTGTGTGTGTAGCCTATATCTCTTTAATAAAATAATATAAAGTATTTCGAACATAAAACATGCAAGCAGGATTATAGTTATTATAATTATAGTCCTATCAATAAGCTTACCTCAAACAGATTGCCAGGCGCTCCGCAGGGGAGATCGCCTGGCGGTAGGTGGTATCCTGCCGAGCGATTTTTGGACCCACGACGGACAGAACAGAATCGAACATCAGCTTGGGCAGTCGGAAGAAGTTTTTAAAAGCATCTCCATCCCCGAGTCGCAGCTCCTGGTCCAGCCGGTGATAAGCGCCCAACTCCAAGCGCTTGGCCAAAAACTGCCTTGTCCAGCATGATGCCCTGCGTCTCTGCCATCTCTGGCGATTGCGCCAATATAGATAAGCGATGGCGAGCACTCTCACTCGTGTTGGTGTCATCGCAAAGTCTATTTAACAAAAATAAAAATGAGCGCTAAAATTATTGAGGGAAATCACAGCAGTAGACTATAATTATATAATTAGGGGTATCCATAGCCATAAATTAGGCCTATACAAATAATACAATCAACATACAATCAAATCCGACTGTATTTTATATTAAACTCATACAAACGAATGATCAAACAGATATCTGACCGTTATTTATGTAAAACATATGATATATTAAACTGATCTGTAACCATTATAACCATTTCATATCAAAATGATGAAGTATAGAGGATCTGAAAACAGAAATACTCACAATTTGTCTTCCAAACTCAAAAGCAAGCGAGCTAGCAAAACTTTCATCCGGAATCTCCGTAAAACGACGGCGAAAGTTCAATTTTTTGAACGTATATTACGGACATTCCGGAGAGAAATTTTACGGAGGGGAGGAGTCTCGGAGGAAAAACGGACATTACGGAGAATCACATAGGAATGAATGGACTTTCGGTCGGAGACGGTTGGATCGCATACGAGAATGTACGTATGTGGAAACGAGGAGATGCAAGTCCACACCGCTCCAACAGAACAAATGTGGCCCCATCAGAGCCTTAAACCCTTTTCAATTGTTGCATCAGTGATAAGTTGATGGCCATGAAGCGGGAATCACCGAGCATCAAAACCACACGCAAACCTGCGTAGAGCTTGTCATCTGCTAAACACTTCCTGTCACGTTTCCTATTACACCACTAGCCCTGACAGTCTGGGGCACATTCATTCTGTGACAGCAAACCAATCAACAGCAAAGTGGACTTTTGAGGCAAGTAATATATCTTTAGCATTCAATGTGATTATGATAAAGTTATCTGCACATCTCTACCAGTGATGTGTTCAGTGCTTATTTGGTATCATGAAAGTGTCCTTTCTTGTATAGCAGACGCTCCAGAGATGCGTACCATTCTCCTCTCCTCCCTGCTGCTGTCTGTGGTGTTGGCCTCAGCGCTACCAACCCTGGATTCAGAGAAGGATCTGAAGAAGACCGGCTTTGGTCTTGGTCAATCTCACCACGGCCTCACGTTGCTGAAGTGGTACGTTAAGACGTGCCTGGATAAAAATGAGAAGTCTCTGTGCAACCCTGTAGCCGGAGCATATGGTTTTCACTGTTACGAGAACAGGGATAAATTGCTGCCCGGCCTAAATGGCAAAAAAAACACGACTGCCTACTTCACCCTTGGCAACCTCCGATCACCCCACGCCGAACAACTGCCGTGTTATGTGAGGAAGGACTACAACTGCACTCAACCTCAGAGCAACCAGGACAGAGTGCTGGTGGAGTACACCAAAGTCAACAAGAAGATCTCTAACATCTTCATCTCCGAGCATTACAACAAAAAGAAAACCTACAGAATTGGCCTCAAACTCCTTGCCTTCCTCAAGAAGCTAGTATCCCGCTTTTACATAAAAATATGATTCATTTTACTTTCTGCAAAGTTTAAATTCTTCAAAAGGCTTACTTAATGAATGTATTTCATTGTTTTGTATTTGATGGAATATATAAAAGCAGTAGTTGAAATAAATAAATAACATGTTGTGTCATCTCTGTTTGGACAGGTAATGGAAAAATACAATATGCATCGTCTATAGAGTAATCGATAGATTCCTGAGAGTGCTGTTCCCTCTTTTCTCACTGTTCCTGAGTAGGACAAGGTCCCCACACTATGCTCTTCCGTTTCCTTCAGCCTCCATCGTGAACCGCTGCCTGAGCTGGCCACCCACTTGAGGGCATCTTACTAATGAGGTCTGTCTGGAGCTGGTTTAGATGTCTCCGGACAATTACAGCATATGAAATGGCTCCTATCGTGGATAAACACAACAACTAAGAGGTTGAGAAAGCAGACTTTTCAAAGATAAAGACCTTATTATGACCGGTAAACAAGTTAAAACAAAACCTGAGTCGGTTTGCGAAAAAACTCCTGTTCTTGAATCAGGGTTCGTGAGATATATTTCCAAAATGTGTGGATCCCTCATCCATGCACTGACTAATCACAACACCTTCACAATAATCTTCAATAAAGTAACAAAGTCTAATCAAAGAAAACAAATGCCTATACCACATATACGAATAAACAAAGATTTGACATGCATGAGCACAATGATAATCACTTCTACTCAGACAGTAAAGCATACCTCAACCAATTGACAACAACACCACCGTATGTGATTGTGGAATGCATTCATAGAGCAGTCAATGTTGACTTTGCAGAGGAGCAGGCCTCTGTCTTGTGGCTTCACATATCCCTGTTATTGTCATTTGTGGAGTAGAAGTGTGAGAATTGTGGTTAGCGTTTCTCAGAAACATGATCACATTTGGTGGTGAGAACTCTGCTATAGTTTATTGATCGGAAGCAGCAGACCACATCATGTTGCGAGACAATCTAGACTAGTCTAGATGAACTGAACAGGGCCCGGTTTCCAAATAACGTCCACTCTTAGTGCGCTAAGAAGACTCCTATGTTTAGACTTATCAAAGTAGTTTACCTATAGGCTTGGTTCCTGAACGGTCTCTTAGTAGTCTTCTCAGGAAACACTCCTTACGTCGTTCGTACAAGGTGCTGTAAAGAAAGATGGTGCTGAAATCGATTGCTCAGAGTAAGGTACGGCCACACCAAAAGCGTTGCCCGCGTATCACGCGTAGAAAATCGGCAATTTTTCCATAGGGAACCATTGGTTTACGCGCGTATGAGACGCGTACACGCGTTACACGCGTATAAGCAACATTTTACTCGCGTTAGGCGCGTATGAGGCGCGTATATATACGAGCGTACATATACGCGCGTACATATACGCGCGTACGAGGAGTTCAAAAAATTGAACTTTTTACGCTCATACGCGCCGCAAAAGCCAATCAGCGTTGAGCTTGACCTGACGTCACTGGCAGAGAGTAGTGAGCTTGGACAGAAGCATACGGCCGACATCTTTCTTTATTCTGTGTGGAAATAGTAACATAGTTACGCCATTAAATGCTTTTATGGAAACATTTTTAGCGAGAAATGTGCATTTTACTTTCATAATGTTCGCTCGGTGAATGTGAAGGATGTTTGGTTTGATAGTTATGACGAAGAGGGAACGCTCCGTTCACTTGCATGGACAGAGTCTCTGGTTACTAAGCAACCTCAACGTCTTGGCGGACTATATATCTGCTGATCAACACTACGAATGCTGGAAACACACCAGACACACCATGTGAAGTTATTTAAGCCGATTATTGTTATTTGTATCCGAGATTATTTAATCTAACCCGATCTAAACTCTATCACCCAAACACGGCGGCGTTTGGGTTTCCTACCTCGGACTCCAGCGCAGCCATGTCCATGGCAGCCACGGCCGGCAACTTTCTTTATTCTGGGTGGAAATAGTAACATAGTTACGCCATTAAATGCGTTTATGGAAACATTTCTAGCGAGAAATGTGCATTTTACTTTCATAAGGTTCGCTCGGTGAATGTGAAGGATGTTTGGTTTGATAGTTATGACGAAGAGTGAACGCTCCGTTCACTTGCATGGACAGAGTCTCTGATTGCTAAGCAACCTCAACGTCTTGGCGGACTATTTCTCTGCTGATCAACACTACGAATGCTGGAAACACACCAGACACACCATGTGAAGTTATTTAACCCGATTATTGTTATTTATATCCGAGATTATTTAATCTAACCCGATCCAAGCTCGATCATCCACCCAAACACGGCGGCGTTTGGGTTTCCTTCCTCGGACTCCTAAATCCAGCGCAGCCACAGGCTGGGTGGGGGGGGGGGAGTTTTGGGCGGTCTCATCTACGCGCGTTACGCGCGTATCTGACCATTTTTGACACAAAATGGTCAAGCAACATTTTAGCTGCGTTACGCGCGTACATGGTACGCGAGGTACGCGCTTGGTGTGTTCGCGGCTCTTTCATTTCATGCGCATGCACAGCGTTATATAAAATATTGCAGTGTTTGCGATTAAACCATTGCTCGAAATCATTCTAGCAGGCCTAAACATTTATTTAACCATGGGTGAACATATTAGCATAGCCTACACTGATACAAAAATAAATAGAATAGATAGAAACAGCGGAGGACATTGAGGCAATTACATCCTTAATTTAAACAAACTTCTATTTTGTGCTTGGGTTTTTCCAGCAATTATTTTCTTCATGAATGACTTAAAACCATCGGTGAAACACAACACTGCCAATAGAGTGGCGAAGTCACGCCCCTTCCGGTAGAGCTCATGGGACCTATGAGATCGAAAAATATGAATGGGTGTCAATGGAGAGAAAATAATTATTTTCTGGTTCCAGTCTTTATATGCCCTCGATTACACATATGTTGTTTGTGGATTTAAATGATAATTTGTCATGCAAAGAAAACTTAAAATTTTCGTGAAGAAGTTTGATAATTTTAGGTTTTATGTGAGGCCGCTTTGTGAACCACAGCTCTTCGCTGCTCTCGACGCATATGATATACGTCACCACACCCGCACTTGGAACTCGGCACAGAGACGGCGATCTCTCTGCTCCACTTCACCACTTTTTTTCAAGGCGAGGATAAAAGCATAGAAAGAGGTGAAAACCACAATAAGTCGGGGCATGTGGAGAGTTTTAGTTATGTGCCATCTCTATGTGCCATCTCGGTGCCGAGTTCCAAATGCGGGTGTGGTGACGTATATCATATGCGTCGAGAGCAGCGAAGAGCTGTAGTTCACAAAGCGGCCTCACATAAAACCTAAAATTATCAAACTTCTTCACGAACATTTTTAGTTTTCTTTGCATGAAAAATTATCCTTTAAATCCACAAAAGACATATGTGTAATCAAGGGCATATAAAGACTGGGACCAGAAAATAATTATTTTCTCTCCATTGACACCCATTCCTATTTTTCGATCTCATAGGTCCCATGAGCTCTACCGGAAGGGGCGTGACTTCGCCTCTCTATGTGGAAGTTCCATGCGCAACAGAGATTTCTGAAGGTTACTGTACAGTGGCAGGGACTAGCGTCAGGAGCTGAAACATCACTACGGTAGAGCTACGAAGGTTCTATGAGCGCTTCAGACCAACCATACCAACGAACAACATACAAAAGAGAATCGTAGCAAAGAAGGTTTCGGGAAACACGTAAAACGTTATAGAACTTAAAGTAGCCTAGAGGTAACGAATGACGTAGCGTCAGTGGTGGGTAGAGTACTGGGTAGAGTGAGGGTTTCAGAGATTTCAGGGTTTCAGAGAAGTAAAACAAAATAACCACAAACAAGTTCCTATCTTTTTCTTCCCCACACGGCGCCCACTGGAGCGCTCTGTGGGGAGGAGGGGGGGAGGGAGGCGAAGGAGCGGGGGGGCGCCTTATTAGTGACGTCCCTCTGTTATTGATCATCACGATATCCCATCGCTTTGGCGCCCCCTCTGGTGCGGCGCCCCTATGCGCCACATATAGTGCATACCCACTTTTTGCGCCACTGGCGTAAGCCGTAGCAGTGAAAAATTTGTAATCCCCGCCGCCAACAGCGTGGGCTTTGTCACGATCCTACTGTTGGGTAAGGTTAAGCTGGTTGGTAACTGGTGGTCATGGTAACGGTGGGAGTGGCTCCCTTGATTGGTTGATTGTGGTCACCTGGGGGATCCAAGATGGGGGATATACACAGCATGGTGGCCAGTGGTTACTTACACCCCAGCAGGATAAGACTTTGTAAAGCCATTCAACGATATGCCAGTACACACCAGAGCTAAGGAGTCCAACGGGGGAACGTGACCGCCCCTTCACCGTCTTTGTTTGTCAAGTGTTTGTCTAAGTATGTAAAACCATAACTGAACGAGACAGCTACCGTTCACCCCAACGCTTGGGCTATCTCCATAGCAAGAGAGAGAAGGACCAGCGCTCACCAGGAACCCAGGTGAGTCACTACACACGTGCCCCGGAAGCTAGTTGCCTACCAGCTGTGGTTATACCACTTGTGTGTCTCGACTCCTGCCTAGACAGAGAGCTGGTTTCCCTAGATACCAGTGGGGTCGTGACAGCTTCAATGATGTCCGCGGGCCTCAATGAAGTCTGCATATAGGAGGGCGCCGGCGGACGTTCTGCTCCCAATAAACAACCTTTCTTCAGCTATTTGAAGGACAATGAGGCCGACAATTAAAAGGCTGCTCCTATACTCATAGAATCTAGAGTTACAATACGTAACTATCGTTCTATGTCGTATAGGCTTCGCCTTTTAAGGCTATCGCTATTGGGTTAAAGGGCAAAGCACGATATAGTCTATTGCCGTGTTCCAATACCCGTACTTCCATGAGCATACTTAAAGGAAGCATACTATCTGTACTCACTGAGTACGTTAATTTTTCAGATGTGAGTGCTGTTCCAAATCGAATACTCTGTGGTGCACTTAACGGAAATGACGATCGCAACAGCTGCCTAAAAAAACTATTCAGAGGCGATTGTAAAATGTAATAAATATGAATATGTAACACGACAAAACTTACATTTGTATGGTGCAGAAGCTGCAGGCGCTGTCCCTTCGGTATCCATTTCTTTTTCGAGTTGAGCGCTCAGCCTGGCTCCGCCTCTTCCGCTACGTAGCTAAGATGGCTGCCGTTGAGTATGGAAAGTGTCCTTCGATCCACACTTCACAATTAGCCTGTTTTGAGTACAACATCCGGGTCCTTGAAGTATACTTCTTTTCGCCGGATCTGAATTGGAACGTACTACGTACTCAAAATTTGAGCATCCCTCTTTGCAGAGCGACAGAGGACGATATTTCTCTGGTCGATAGTCTCAGGCCGCTCTGCCCCCGCTGACACATAAGCCTGTGTGATAGCATCACACAGCCAATGCGACAGCCGTTGTTTCGTCAGGGGAAGGCCCTGGGAATGTTCTCTGTAATGCACAAATAACTGTTGAGATTTGCGCAGAGCCTCCGTGCACTTCACATAACAGGCAAGCGCGCGTACGGGGCACAAGAGATGGGCTGTTGCCTCCTCCTCAGATTGATGAGGAGTGTGAGAGAAACCATTGACTGTTATTACTCTCGATCTGAACGAGCTAGTAATACAAAACCGGGTTTGGTGCAAAACCGGGTTTGGGCGTAATATGGCCGAACTGCCGTCCCCATGTATTCTAAGACAAGAAGGGGCTACAGAGAGTGCAGACAGGTCGCTCACTCTCTTAGCTGACATCAGGGCCAGCAGCAAAGCTGTCTTGGCTGACACAAACTTGAGGGGCACCGGGTCAAGAGGCTCAAATGGGGCTTTAACCAGTGCGCGCAGCAGCAGTGTTAATCCCATTTTGGAGTGAGAGAGCGCATCACGGGTCTCTCTCTCCTCACACCTTTTAGGAAGCGCTTCATTAAGGGGTGACTAAAACTAGTTTTATCCCCGAAGCCTTCATGGCATGATAGAACAGCAGCCGCGTACGTCTTAACCGTGCTAAAGGCCAGCCCTCTTTCCATCAGTGTCTGGAGGAAAGAGAGCTCACGCGGCAAAGGGCAGGAGATGGGATCACAACCCCTCTCCGTGCACCATTTCTGGAAAGCCGCCCATTTAGCCGAGTAACACGCTCTGGTGGAGTCAGCTCTGGCACCCTGGATGGTCCATACGACCTCCTGGGAGAGGCCGAGACCCTCTAGGCGCTCGCGTTCAGCGGCCAGGCCCACAAGCGCTGGCCCATCTCTGGGTAATATATGATTGCTCCCCCTGCCTGTGAGAGAGCGTCCCGCCCCAAGGGAGTTCCTTCGGCGGCCCCGAGAGCAGACGCTGGAGGCAGGGAAACCACGGTGCACTCGTGCGTTGCGGTGCTAAGAGAATCATATACAGCCGCTCCTTTTGGACTCGGTCCAAGACTTGGGGAATCAGGGGGACGGGTGGGAAAGCGTACAGGAGTGTGTTCGGCCACGGTCTGTGAGTGAACGCATCCAACCCGAGTGGGGGATTTTGTCCTTCGCGCTGAGAGAGAACCACAGCTCGCACTGTGTATTCTCCCGCGTGGCGAATAGGTTGATCTCCGTCTTCCCAAACTCGCTCCATATCTGATTGATCAGATCACGGTTCAGGGTCCAGCCTCCTGGTTGGGGACCCTCCCTCGACATTATGTCGGCCCCTCTGTTCAGGACACCGGGGATGTACGCTGCTCTGATGGAGAGCAAGTGCGTGTGCGCCCAGCATAACAGCTGTCTCACTATGCTCAGCAGCTGTGCCGAGCGCACGCCCCCTTGGCGATTTATGTATGCTGCTGTTGCCTTGTTGCCCGTGCGAATCATTACGTGTTGGGGCAAAGTGTTTGACCACTTTCAACACGGTAAGGAGCTCCAATGCATTTATATGCATGGTCAAGGGGGGGGGGGGGGGGGGGCAAACGCCGCCCACTATGTGAAACTCGCATGTTCCTCCCCAGCCCGAAAGAGAAGCATCCGTGAACACTGAGATGTGTGATGTTGCTCTGCCCAACGGCGTCCCTCTTGCGAGAGTTCGGGTATCGCCCCAGTGGGTCAAATCGGGAACCACTGATAGGGGAATGGTCACTTTGCGCCGCCGTTGGCGCACCAGGTCGATGCGCAGGCGAGAAAACCATCTCTGCAGCCGCCTCATGTGAAGCAGCCCCTGCAGCACCACCGTGTGAGCGGCTGAAATCATGCCCAGCAGCCTCATGACAGAGAGGGCTGTCACGACGCTGCCCGGGGAACAGCGGCGGAGGAGAGACCACAGCGTCTCCGTCCTCTGCTGTGAGAGCCGTGCTCTCATTACAGCTGAATCGAGCTCTACCCCCAAATACATCACACTATGTGAGGGGAGGGGGGAGCTCTTCTTCCAATTTATGGCGAAGCCTGAATTCGACAGGTGAAACACCAGCTTTTTTGTTTGAATAGCTGCTTCCTCCTTGGAGCGAGCCATCAAAAGCAGATCGTCCAAGTAGAACAGTACTCTCATTCCTGTTACGTGAAGCGGCTGAAATCATGCCCAGCAGCCTCATGACAGAGAGGGCTGTCACGACGCTGCCCGGGGAACAGCGGCGGAGGAGAGACCACAGCGTCTCCGTCCTCTGCTGTGAGAGCCGTGCTCTCATTACAGCTGAATCGAGCTCTACCCCCAAATACATCACACTATGTGAGGGGAGGGGGGAGCTCTTCTTCCAATTTATGGCGAAGCCTGAATTCGACAGGTGAAACACCAGCTTTTTTGTTTGAATAGCTGCTTCCTCCTTGGAGCGAGCCATCAAAAGCAGATCGTCCAAGTAGAACAGTACTCTCATTCCTGTTACGTGAAGCGGCTGAAATCATGCCCAGCAGCCTCATGACAGAGAGGGCTGTCACGACGCTGCCCGGGGAACAGCGGCGGAGGAGAGACCACAGCGTCTCCGTCCTCTGCTGTGAGAGCCGTGCTCTCATTACAGCTGAATCGAGCTCTACCCCCAAATACATCACACTATGTGAGGGGAGGGGGGAGCTCTTCTTCCAATTTATGGCGAAGCCTGAATTCGACAGGTGAAACACCAGCTTTTTTGTTTGAATAGCTGCTTCCTCCTTGGAGCGAGCCATCAAAAGCAGATCGTCCAAGTAGAACAGTACTCTCATTCCTGTTACGTGAAGCGGCCGGAGAGCCGTCTCCACGCACTTGGAAAACGTTCTCGGGTGCTAGAGAATAGCTGAACGGGAGACCGTTTTACTGGTAGTGTGACCCTTGGAACGCGAAACGAAGGAATTTCCCGTGTTTGGGGATCACTGTGACGTGGAAGTAGGCGTCCTTCAAATCTATTGAGGTGAACCAGTCGCCCGGCTTTTACACACTGTAACACTGATTGTTAACATGTGAAACGGCCTCTCCGCGATGCATTTGTTTAATAGGGCTAGATCGAGAATCGGTCTAAGCCCTACTGTTTTCTGGTACCATGAAATGACGGGAATAGAATCCCTGCATTTCCTCTCCCTTCGGGACCGTGGAAATCACTTTTTTCGCTAGAAGCTGCTGGAGCTCCGCCAAAAGTGACAGCTGTTGATCCTTGGATGACAGCGTTGTTTCCACAATCCCGTTGAATCGCGGCGGAACGGAGGTGAACTGCAGGGTGGGACCCTTTCTGATCAGCCTGTCCATCCATTTGGCCAGGGTGCATGCGTTCAGCCATTCTGAGTAATGCTCTGAAAGCGGCTGTGCAGACTCTTGTTTTGATGCGGCTGTCATGGAAAAGAGCCACGCTTGAACCCCTGCCGCCGCTGCGAGGGGAGGAGTCCTCCTCGCAGCCCTAGGGGAGCTCTGCCCGAAAGGGCTGGATGTGTGTGTCATTAGCAGAGGCATGCCCTGCCTGCTCAGCTTGTGACAAGAGTGTAGCTTCCTCTCTCCTGAGCGTTGGGACGCGAGGAGGAATAACACTGTGACTGGGCAGCAGACTGCTGAAACTGTGAACGAGCTGCGTGTCATTCGTAGACAGAGAGCTTGTTTTAGCGGCCGTCTCGCCACATGTCATGACAGGCATGACGTGGTGAGGGGAAAGTAATGTAGGGCTGGCTCGATCAATAATACAAGGTTTATTGACGGCCTGCCTATATGTGGGGGGGGGGGATGCGTGTGAAACAGTTATGGCCGAGCAGGTAGGCTCCGGCGTTAACTGGGGCACGGGGAGAAAACAGCCGCCTTAGTAAAGAGGTGTTTCTCGCTGTCACACGCTTCTCCCTCGTACCGTAATAGCCGGCCCTTTTGGGGCGGGAAATCGCCCCATGAGCCCGCTGCCAGAGGCCTTCGCCGGCCGCTCGCCGCAGCCTGCGATGGAGGCGGGCGGGGCTTCCTCTGTATGAGGTGCTGCCATGCCGCCGTCCGGGCCGCTGCCACCGCACCGGTGGAACAGAGGCAGAGGATGACACCGGCGGTTTTCGCCACGTCGACTGCCTGTTCGGCCAGACGATGAGGGTCAACCGCCATGGTGGAGATGTTATGCGCCAGCAGGGCGATGTTATTAATAACAGCCTCTTGCTGCATCATACACTGATGCGCTCTGTCTGTAAGCTTGGCCGTCAGCTTGTCTTTGGGAGTGGGGCAGTGGTCACTGAGCCGTGGCTACACTCCAAAGACAGCACACAGAGCGGGATCCAGCGGCGGTACCGCCCTGTAACCCCGGCCTGTCAGACTCTCCGTCTTCGTGACCTGGATAAATGTTTTCACCGGGACCCCGAGCCTCCCGGGCTCCGCCGCAGCCCCACTGAGGTACGGGCTGATGGCGGGAAACATCGGCCAGATCCGGTCGAGACGGGCGTGGCGTGTCGCAGCCGCGAGCCCCCAGATGCCACGGAGCTGGTCCGGGCGTTTGGGGGCCTGAGGCATGGGCACTGCAAGGCCAAGGTTTGCGGCTGCCCTGGCGATAATGCCCGGTAGCTCTGCCACCAAAGCTCCAACCACTGCAAGTGAGGTGGCGGCAGAGACGGGCAATGCTTCTTCCCCGGGCCTCTCCATTCGGAGAGGGGAAGCCGGGGGAGTCGCCTCCTCCTCGTCGCGGTCGGAGTCGTCCGATTCCGAGCTCACAAGGAGAGAGAGGACATCGTCGAGCGGGACAGTAAAGTCGTCAGCCCATTCAGCAATGGCGGCGGCAGCGTCGGCTGTCGGTCTGTCGTGCACCGGCAGCGCAGCATAATGCCGACGCAGGCAGAGTGGCGAGAGCGCCAAGACGGCATGTCCATGCCCAAGGCAGCCCTCGCACACCTCATGGCCGCCTTACGGCAAGATTTAACCTGTGTTACATGTCTTGCAGATGCCGTTCGTCGTTGAGTCCATACTACCTATTTATTTACTTCAGTATGCTACAGGATCGTCCTGAAGAAAATGGGAGCAGAACGTCCGCCGGCGCCCGCCTATATCTGCGAACTGCGGACGTCGTTCAGGCCTGCGGACGTAATTGAGGCCCACGCTATTGGTGGGCTGGGATTACAAATTTTTCAGTGCTACGGCTCACGCCTAGGGATAACCCAATAGCGATAGCCTTAAAAGGCGAAGCCTATACGACATAGAACTGTCGACTCGTCTCCTCAGCTATTGAATCGCAACAATGTTGCAAGCTAGGGAGGCCGGTCGCTAACGTGTAGCTTGTATTACAGTCAAAGAAGATAATGTGTTTATCAAAATACTCATTTTAATGAAGGCACAAGGGAAAATGTAATTGAGTAAAGAGTAGAATTCTAAATCAAAATTACTTGAGTAAGAGTAAAATGACATGCCTAAAGGGGACCTGTAACTAACCCAAATCGTGTTTTTGCTTTAAATAACAGAAAGCCCTGTTAAACAGTGTATTTTTGTTGCTTCATAGCGTATTTACGCATGGTCTAAGCTTTTATTGTCTCACTTCCTGTTTTATTAGCACATGGCTTTTATTTTGAAGCGTGCGTTTTTGTATTTCCTGTTATTCTGCGGGTTTTTCACGGCAATAATAAGTTGAACAGAGATTCCTTGAAAGCGGCAATATAACTGCAGATATAGTTAGTTAGTTAAGCCTTTGTATTCCTTTCGGAACATAGGCCATTGATGAATCGTTTCCACCCCCGTCTGTCTTGTGCCATCCTCTCCAGCTGTTTCCACGTCAGTCCCTTCTTTTTCACATCTAGCTCTGTGCTCCTTCTCCAGGTGTTTTTGGGCCTCCCTCTGCTCCGTTTGCCTTGTGGGTTCCATGTTAGTGCCTGTTTGGTTATTGCTGTTTTGCCTTTTCTTAGTGTGTGACCTATCCAGCTCCACTTTCTCCTTATCAGCTGTATCTCTATGGGCTCTTGATTGGTGCGTTCCCACAGGTTGGTGTTACTGATACAGTTTGGCCAGAAGATCCTAAGGATGCGTCTAAGGCAGTGGTTGATGAAAGTCTGCAGTTTATTGGTGATGGTATTGGTGGTCTTCCAGGTTTCTGATCGATACAGCAGTACAGATTTGACGTTGGAGTTGAAGATTTTGAGCTTGGTATTGAGTGAGATGTTTTTAGTTTTCTAGATATTATTTAATATGTTGAATGTTGTTCTTGCTTTCCCTATTCTTGACTTCACATCTTCTTCCGTTCACAGCTATCACACTTCCCAGATATGTGAATTTGATGACCTCTTCCAGTGTTTGGTCCCCGATGTTTATAGGACTCATGCTTTTGTTGTTTCTCCGCATTATTTTGGTTTTTGCTCCGTTTATTTTAAGCCCCAGTCCTGCTGCTGTTGTTTCTAGCAGTTGGGATTTCTCTCGCATCTGCTGGTGGCTATGTGAGAGTAGTGCAATGTCATCTGCAAAGTCGAGGTCCTCTAGCTGTTCTGTCAGACTCCATTGGATGCCAGTATTTTTATTGTGGGTAGTTTGCTTCATGATCCAGTCAATGCACAAGAGGAAAAGGAAAGGGGAAAGCAGGCAGCCCTGTTCCACCCCGGTGAGCACTGTGAATGTTTCTTGTGCCTGTCCCTGGTGGAGCACTTGGCACTGCATGTCCTGGTATGTGTTCTTGATGATGTTTATGTATTTGGGGGGGATTCCGTAGTGTGCCATTAAATTCCATAGCCGCTTTCGGTCTACACTGTCAAATGCTTTTTCAAAGTCAATGAAATTGACGTAAACAGGAGTGTTCCATTCTATGGATTGTTCAATGATGATCCTGAGGGTAGCAATTTGGTCACTGCATGATCTTCCATTTCTGAAACCAGCTTGGTTCTCTCTCAGCTCATCGTCAACCCCCTTTCGCAGTCTCTCTAAAATGATGCGGTTGAGCACTTTGCCTGGTGTTGATAGCAACATGATTCCTCGGTAGTTATTGCAATCCCCGAGGTCTCCTTTCTTAGGAATGATTGCAATAAGCCCACCCTTCCAGTCTGCTGGTATATTTTCCTCATCCTCCCATATTTCCTTGATCAGCTGGTATAGCATGGTGGTTGAGGTTTCAACATCAGCATGTAGTGCCTCCGCTGGGATGTCATCTGGCCCTGCTGCTTTGCCACGTCGTAGTGCCTTAATGGCCTTCCTTACCTCAGATCTCGTTGGGGGGGGCACAGTTGATGTTAAGCATGTGTGCTGCTGGTGGAATCTCTATTTCTTGTGTTCGTCTGTCTGAACTTTCCGGCCAGTTTCTTGGTGGTCATGTATAGGTCCTTGAGGTTGTTTTTCCAGCTGCTTCCTGTGCTTCTTGTGCCAAGGCCTCGATGTAATTCTGTTTATCACATTTAGCGCTTTTCTTCACCTCCTTGTTTGCTAACTCGTAGTCTTTGTGGGCTGCTGCCTTTCTTACTCGGGTTTTGCATTTGTTTAGTGTTTCCTTTTTTGCCCTCCTCACTTCTATTCTTTTCAGTGTTTCTGTTGACAACCAGGGTTTGTGTTTTGTTGTCTTTTTCCCCACCACTTCTAGGCATGTTTCCTTCCATATGTTTTTCAGGCTGTTCCAGTACTCTTCCACTGATTGTTGGAGATCTTGCAGGGCTTGAACCCTGTTCTGTACGGTGGTTTGGTACAGTTCAGTTGTTCCAATGTCCTTGACGAGCTGTAGGTTGAATTTTGTTCTGCTGTCAGAGGGGTTGTTGCAGCGCTCTAGCTTAAGTTGGAGTTTTGCAGCCAGTAAGTGGTGGTCTGTCCCGGCGTCTGCCCCCCTCTTCACTCGTACATCCAGGAGATAGTGCCTAAACTTCCTGTTTATACATATGTGGTCGATTTGGTTTTCGGTAGTGTGGTCAGGTGATATCCAGGTGGCTTTGTGGATGGGTTTATGGGGGAAAACAGCACCTCCTATAACCAGATTGTTGTCAGCACATACATCTGCAAATCTCTCCCCATTTTCGTTCATGGTGCCAAGTCCATGCTTTCCCATAGCCAGTTCGTATCCATTGTTGTTATTTCCCACCTTGGCATTCATGTCGCCCATGAGTAAGAGAAGGTCTTTTTCTTTTCTAGTCTGGAGTAGATGTTGTAGCTGGTTGTAGAAATTGTCCTTTAGTTCCTCATCAGTATTGTTGGTGGGTGCATAGCACTGTATGATTTGAAGGTTGATTATTTTATGGGTGGTTTGGAATCTTGCAGTGATGATTCTTGAATTTATGGGCTCCCAGCTGATGAGGGCCCTCTGTGCTTCTTTGGAGAGCATAAATGCCACTCCCTCCGTGTGTGGTGCTTTTTCATCTGCGTGTCCAGAGTAGAGTATGGACTCACCACTGACCAATTTGACTTCTCCTGACTGGAGCCATCTGGTTTCGCAGAGGCCGAGGTTAGAAACCCTGTATCTCCTCATCTCATCTGCGATGACTGACGTCTTCCCTGCTGTGAACATGGCCCTGATGTTCCAGGTTGCGATGTTGGCAGGTTGCCTAGGGGATAGAAGATTCCGACGCACCCTCTCCATATGGTTTTCAGTATGCGTCTTCATTGTCTCTTTAGCTTGTATGCCCGAAGAGTCTTCATCTCCTAGGTTGTGGGGTTTCTTTTTCTTCAATGTTTCTGTAATCAATTGAATCCACTTCACGGGTGATTGGCCCATGAGTTTTACCATTGCCCTATTGGCCAGCTTGACCTGTTTCCACCTCTCACGACGGGGACGTTAGGGTTGGGTTTTGAGAGGCGAACTACAGATATGCTGGCTGTTAAATATATTTAGCACCCTCCGAAGAGGCACAAGGTTAGTAATACTGTGATATAAAAATGTGGCTTATGTTTAATTTCGTTTGTGATAACTTTATTGGCACCTGTTAAGTTGAATTGATGCTATCTTAATGTGATGAAAAGACAGTGAAAACCGAATGTTAAGTAAGCTAACGATTTATTGTTTGTGTTTTGTAACCAGGTCTTACATTGGATTTGGGGATTTTTCAATAAATCTTAAAACCATCAGTCAAGTGTGAAACCATCTTTCGGGGGAATGCTACAGTAAGAGCTTCACCTTCACCTGCTACACCTCGCTGCCATACGGAATCCATGATAAAACGGCACGGCAAACGGAGCAGTGAGTTGCAGCACACACGTGATGGTCAACGGAGAAGGTAAAAAATACAACTACGCTCAAAATGGATGACATAAAGGATCAGTTAAATAAATTACAAATCGAAATACAAGAAAATGAAGGCTCTCTGCTTCAAGAGAATGAAGGCACGGCAAGGCAGGAATTAAAAGAAATAATTGAAAGGAAGCGAAAACAATTGTCTGATCTTCAACTCAAAACGGATGAAGCGGATGGGTTACTGTTACCACGACGCTCAGAGTGTACTAGTATTCCCACAGAGAAAATGGCTGCCTACCTAAAAGAGGAATGCAGTACAAAAGAAAAGGCACTCATTGTTGTTTTGTCTTGTCTTGTGGGTTAAACCACTTCTCCTGGCTGCGAACAAATTTGCCCTCGTGGGACATTTAATAAAATCTTGAATCTTGAATCTTGAATCACTTCTAAGCCTGTACAAAGAATGGAAAATTCTAATCAGAACATGCAGGGAACATTTAAAGAAAGACATCTCAGAATCAGAACTGGCTAGAATGGCAGACACAATTGAAAAGGGAAAAAAGGACATCACGAAAGCTTACAATGACACGAGAGAGCATGCCACGCCATCCAATGAACTGAGATGCAAAACTGATGTGAGGCTGTGAGTAATGATATATTGAAAATTGTTTATGAACGTTTAGCAGCAATAGATGGAGATTTCAATGCAGAAGATGAAAGGCTTCGTCTTCGTCAGCTAACAGCCCAAGACTATGCTTATTCCATCTATGGTTCAGCCTCTCAGGCAGGTGCCAGCCACCGCTCTGACACACCGAGCATTGCTGCAAAAAGGGCAGAAGCAGCTGCAGAGCTCGCTGCAAAGGAGTTGAGATGAAGCAAAAAGAAAAAATAAGACTAATGGAAGAGCAACATAAGAAGGAAATTTACTTGCAGAAGTCTGAATTGGAGCGTCTACAAGTAGAAAAGGACATGGGGGCTGCTCGTGCCAGGCTAGAGGTCTATGACAGAGAGATCAGACAGGAAACTGATAGCCAGTCTATACAGCTGCAGAGCATGTGTCCAAGGCAACTGTCTGTCGGGCTGTCCGAAATGTGACACTTGCACTGAAACGGCTACTATGCACGTTTGTAGTGTTCCCAAGTCACAGACCCACCAGACTTCTCAAAGAAGAGTTCCACAGAGTTGCAGGTATCAGTCTAAGCAGTAATTCATTTATGTTATAAAGCTTTGAGACTTGAAGCACTAATCAGTCAATTTGATATATTTTAGGGTTTCCAGGTGTGATTGGCTGCATAGATGGCACTCACTTTCCTATCATAGCTCCTTCAATAAATGAAGGAGATTATGTGAATAGGAAATCTGTCCACAGCATTAATGTACAGGTAGGCCTAAATAGTAGCCTTTAACATTCCAAATGAAATATGCTTCACTATACAGCTAATTACTGTTCTCCACTGTGAAGATCATATGTGACGCAGCCCACATGATAAATAATGTGGAAGCGAAGTGGCCTGGGTCTGTGTATGACTCACAAATGTTTCGTGAGTCTACACTGAGTGCCAGATTTGCCCGTGGTGAGTTTATATATATAGTTTATATATCCAGTATATAGTTATATCCTATGATCAATATTTTGTTTCCTCCTATTACAACTGAAACAATAAAGTGTATCTTGTATTATCATAGGAGAGTTTGATGATTATCTACTCGGAGACAGAGGGTACCCCTGCCAGCGCTATCTGCTGACCCCTTACCCTGACCCTGACCCTTGCCCACAGCAACACTACAACTTGGCTCACTGCAGGACACGAGCCAGAGTGGAGATGACCATCGGCATGCTCAAGGCCCGGTTCCAGTGCCTTCGAAGGCTCAGGGTCACCCCAGAGAGAGCTTGTGACATTATAGTGGCATGTTTGGTTCTCCACAACATTGCCACTATTAGAGGAGAACAATGTCCTACTCTTTCCCCCAATGATCCAGATAATAATCCTGACCCCCCTGCTGATGCACGAGATGGAAGAGCTGTTAGAGACATGCTTCAATCATTTCTAACTGACTCTGCCTTTTTTCTGTTGGCTATAATGGAGGTCAAATTTTAAGATAACCAGAAAACACAAATTTGGAGACTTGTATGTATAAGAGGCATTTAGGTGTTGCTTTCATATAGACAATATTAAATACTGGCAGTGTTGGGATTTTTCTTTGTTTAGCAGATTTCCCTAATTACTTAAATATATCTATCACATGTTGAATGCAGCCACTAAATGCTGTTTAATGAGGGCAGGCTAAACAACATCACAATTGCTTGTACTTCAATTATACCTTATCTGTTTGAACTACATTTTTATATTTCATTTTTAGTTGCAGCCAAGTCCGTTTGGGGCCTGTTGGGTTGCACCTGTGCGCACAAACACACATATGGAATATAATTGTTGAATAAGTGGAACATTCAAGAGAAAACATTTTCTTTTTCTCAAATACTCTGACTCGGTCAGCTATTTTTTTCCACGCGAGCTCCCGCTTTTTGGCTGCTGCCATAGTATTGCTTTTTAGTAAAAAGATATGCTCGCTTTCTGCATATGCAGTCATTAAGATTTGCAACTCCGCTGGGGAGAAGTAGGAGGATCGAGGCTTGTTAGTACTTGTTGCCATGGTGAATCATGTTATCTGTGTTCCATTGATGAGGGCTTTTTATATCCTCATGCACAAGCTTCACTCAGAGTTACCTTGACTCAGAGTTGATTGAACTAAGCGTTATCACCTGTTCTGAAACCGAAAATTCAGAGTTTTACAGCTCAGAGTTGGTCAACCTAGAGTTAAGGTTTTAAAGGTACGGCCACACCAACCGCGTTGCTCGCGTTAGGGGCGTTGAAAATCGGCATTTTTGAATAGGGAACCATTGGTCTAGGCGCGGTACACACGTTGAAGCGTTGAAGCGTTGCGTTGGGGGCGTTAGGCGCGGCAGTTGCACGTAATTACGCACGTAAACCTAGTAACGCCCCGTGCCCACTACCTCCGTCCGTTGCGTGATCCCCATTGACTTTCAATGGGGACGGACGCGCAATGCATTGTGGATCCGTCCGTACCGTTGGAGCCTTCGGCTCAGTCAAGAAGTTGAAAAGTGTTAAACTTTTTCAACTTTTTCTTTATTCTGGGTGGAAATAGTTACATAGTTACGCCATTAAATGCGTTTATGGAAACATTTTTAGCGAGAAATGTGCATTTTACTTTCATGATGTTCGCTCAGTGAATGTGAAGGATGTTTGGTTTGATAGTTATGACGAAGAGGGAACGCTCCGTTCACTTGCATGGACATGGACTCATCTAGCTGCGTTGGCGCGTTGACGCGTTGGAAGCGTTGAACCACCACACACTGGTCAAGCGTCAGGTTAGGCGCGTTACTCGCGTTGTCCAACGCGAGTAACGCGGTTGGTGTGGCCGCACGGTACGGCCACACCAACCGCGTTACTCGCGTTAGGGGCGTCCAAATTTGGCATTTTTGCATAGGGAACCATTGGTATAGGCGCGTAGACGCGTTACATGCGTTGAAGCGTCGCGTTAGGGGCGTTAGGCGCGTCAGACGCACGTAATTACGCACGTAAACGCAGTAAAGGCCGATTTATGCTCAGTTACGTAAGCGTAAGCGCAAGCGCAAGAGGCCCTTGCGCGCCCTTGCGCACCCCTTGCGCGACTTCTCACGTCTTGCGTGCGTCGGGCGATTTTTCTAGACTTTTTACGTAAGCTTTTACGCGAGCCGCGCAGCCTGCAAGGCTGTGATTGGTCTGCTGGTCTGGTTACTACTTCCTGTCTGGAGTATCACATTTCCTGTTTTCATACCGCCATTTTTAAAAGCCAGAAGGCAAGGACGACCCGGCAGGCTCATATACAAAAGCATTAACGTGAAGTGAAGTTAACTTTGCTGCCAACACATTATGTCGTTTTAAAATGTAGAGAGATATGCACATTTATACAACCCCAATGATCAACAACTTCATCACCCCTGTTCCTCTGTCTGTTGCCATCATTCACTGTGTATGGGGAGAACACGATCTGGCACATAAACAAACCAACGACTCCCACAGACAAAGACGTCATTCTCGAGGTCGTCTTCAACGAAAAACTTTACTCCACATATTACTCCACCTACTGTTCTGGCGGTAAATTGCTTGGCAACACGCGCAACCTAAAAGGGAGCATGAATTGCTTTGAGTAAATTTTGCGCAACAACGTAACACCAACGCTGAAGCATGCAGCCGCCTTAACGCGCCCAACGCACCAACGCCCGGAGTTCAGAAATGTGAACTTTCAATGCTCCAACGCGTGGCGCTTAGCCGCGATAGCCAATCAGCGTGGAGCTTGACCCGACGTCACTGGCAGAGAGTAGTGAGCTTGGACAGAAGCATACGGCCGACATCTTTCTTTATTCTGGGTGGAAATAGTAACATAGTTACGCTATTAAATGCGTTTATGGAAACATTTTTAGCGAGAAATGTGCATTTTACTTTCATAATGTTCGCTCGGTGAATGTGAAGGATGTTTGGTTTGATAGTTATGATGAAGAGGGAACGCTCCGTTCACTTGCATGGACAGAGTCTCTGGTTGCTAAGCAACCTCAACGTCTTGGCGGACTATATCTCTGCTGATCAACACTACGAATGCTGGAAACACAGCAGACACAACATGTGAAGTTATTTAACCCGATTATTGTTATTTATATCAGAGATTATTTAATCTAACCCGATCTAAACTTTATCACCCAAACACGGCGGCGTTTGGGTTTCCTACCTCGGACTCCAGCGCAGCCACGGCCGACAACTATCTTTATTCTGGGTGGAAATAGTAACATAGTTACGCCATTAAATGCAATTATGGAAACATTTTTAGCAAGAAATGTGCATTTTACTTTCATAATGTTCGCTCGGTGAATGTGAAGGATGTTTGGTTTGATAGTTATGACGAAGAGGGAACGCTCCGTTCACTTGCATGGACATGGACTCATCTAGCTGCGTTGGCGCGTTGACGCGTTGGAAGCGTTGAACCGAGTAACCACCACACAATGATCAAGCGTCAGGTTAGGCGCGTTACTCGCGTTATCCAACGCGAGTAATGCGTTTGGTGTGGCCGCACCGTAAAAAGTTCAATTTTTTGAACTCTTGAAATGTACGCGATATACGCGCGTATTGCGCGTAAATATACGCGCCACATACGCGCTATACGCGCATAAAATGTTGCTTATACGCGTGAAACGCGTAATACGCACGTAAACCAATGGTTCCCTATAGAAAAAATGGCGATTTTATACGTGAAGTACGCGAGATACGCGTCTGGTGTGGCCGCACGTTAAGGCTACGCAGTGGTGTGCTGCCCATCTTCCCCGCTTGCCCTGCATGCGGCTTTATGCTTTTGTTTGTTTAATTTGTCGTTTCTTTTCATTTCTTTTCATTTAGTTTATTCGTCCATTCTGCTAAATTTATTGTGTACAGTAATTCTAATAAATTATATTCATTTGAATTCAAGTCTCTGGCCCAGATTGTACGAACTTGTATTGCCTAAAGCTTTTGTAGCGTCTCGGGGGTGGCTATAGCACATGTTAGCTAGCACAGTTCTGGTCCTGGGGTATCCACTCCCCTAGGTGGCGTTGTCGACATTCAACAAATTCTTGCCACGGTCACAACCTAAGATAAAACAATTATAATCTAGGATATAAATTCTCCCCGTCAACTATAAAAAAGGATGGATATATGTTTATTGCAATACAAATGCACCATTTTAAAAATGTATAACCTTGCCTACACTTTATGAACATCTACTTCGGACATGGCTCCACGCATTCGCCGGCTTCTTTGAAAACAAATGCACATGGCTCGCGTAGAAGTGCATGGGGAAGGGTCGTCAACGAGTTGTTACGACAGTGTTGTAAAATATCTACTACGAAGCTGTAGGGGGCGCTGTGTAGAGAAATGTGCGTGCCAAAACCAAGAAAACAGCGAAGAAATGCCCGAAGTTGCATAGTGGGCCTTTAACAACATTACTGGAAAGTGAAATGTGAAATACTGTATTTTTGATTTGTACATTATTATTTTGTGAAACGCATTGCAAATGAAAGCTTCTAAGCAAGTGAGTAATACTAGTGGGTACTGTTATGTTGTTATATCATCTTAATGTAATCTGAGTGCATCCAGGTAATGGTTACACATGTAGAAAATAAGTTAATGAGATTTCATGTAAGAAATAGATTTAGAAAGCAGACACTGATTATTCTGCACTTTGTGTAGATTGGTTTTATGTGCACACTAGAAGAATCAGAACCCGGTGAATCTGAATGCTGAGATGGCGAGCTAAACCCGGATCGTGGATGCAGTGTGGCCAACTGTATGATCCAGAACTAACCTGATTTGCTTATCAAGAAGACATCAGACCCCAGTCCTGCCCGTCAGGTAGACAGGTAGTAAGATAGAGATACAGTACACATAAGGACCCAGAACTCGCGGAACCTTCAAGCATACCCCATTTCATTGGAATAAATGGACTATATCTTGGAACATTACACACACTGAAAGGATTGACGATTTCCAAACTATCAACTCTTCTTTTTTTTTTTTCATTGATTTATATTGTGGTTGTTGCATTCATCGCTTTATATTGTGGTTGTTGCATGACCGATTGTGAAGCAATAAACTGGTCATTTGTACAACTTGTTCTATTTGGTTCTTAGGCTGCCTCTCCTTCGAATCTAGGTAGATATTTAGTGCTTTTTTCCAGTACCGGCCCCAGACAAGCGCTACACTCATTTTGTTCTGAGCAGCCTTGTTTAAGCAAATTGAACCACAAAACGTGGTGTTACAGCCAGAAAGGAGCAGAAGTTCATATTTCCCTGCTGCATTGACAAGTAGGATGTTAAGTTGTAAGCCTAGTAGGCTGGATCTGTGCAGTGTAAGACTAAATTAGGTGTTCATGTGACGGTATAGGCCTTGTTATAGAAAAGTGAGCTTTGATGTTGTTACAACTTTAAATAAAAGCTAAACAAGTAATTTGTATTGAATTAATCTAGCTTTTATATAGCATTATCATTTGTGAGATTAAAATGATCTGTTTTACTTCAATTATCGATGGCACAATTTACCCCAGTGTATTCTCTCTAATGGCACAACTTACCCCATACCGGGGGCAAGTTGTGCCACAAAAACACTTTTTTTTTTCTAAAGCTGTATTTCTCAAACAGTTTGTTTAATATCCAAAGTAATTGTTCCCAGGGATGCACAACATCCTAAACTATATGTTTATATCTTGGTTGGAGGTATTACTGTTATCCCCTTGCTTTAAGGGCACTTTAAGTAAAAATTGGCACTACTTACCCCACTCTCCCCTACATAAGAGGGTGCCCTGTACCAGCGCACACCTCTTCTGTAGTTGAATAAAATATCCCAATTGAAAGGCTATGGTTTGTGTTCTGTGCCAAGGAATATCAGTGTCATTAACTTGCATTGGAGCAAATTCCGAGGCCACATCAGACAATTTAAGTGATTCCGTGAGACCACCACGGACTGAGTTCAGCGCCCGTGGTCGACTCGCTCGTTTACACTGGGATCCGTGTGTGAGCCACGGAATAATGCTACTATCCATTTGGATTTACGAAGTGGTAAAGTCGCAAATCTCCCAGCTTTCTTGCGGCATTTCACTGAGGCACACCCCCTTTTGGTCGTAGTATCTCGTCGCTTTCAAAGTAGAGCGAGCAGAGCTGTACAACTCGCAAAGAAGATGGCTGCGCCCATAGTTAATGGGGGATGAGATGTATTTTCTTTCTATTTGTACCACGTTGGTGGCTTTAATGTCGTTTTTCAAACCTCTTACACACTTGATTTCATTGCTGCTTTAAAGGGACTCTTACCTTTGTTGCATTTTTACACTTTTTTTGGATAAGGTTAAATTGGTATTAATAAGGTAATAACACTCTAATATGCAAGACAGACCAACCAGGAGTAAAAACAAACAATTATTTTACTCTCATAATATTTAGTGAAAACTTCAACCAATAAAATTCTTCGGACCGAATGACCTTATTGGCCGACAGACCTGTCTGTTTTCTGCATGGATATATAAGGTTTTCCGTCTGCTTCTTGTGGCGCATTCGGGCCCGCGTCATCAAGGCGCGTCCTCAACTAGAGGGTTTGTTTTGATTCCACGGCAGACAGTAGCGAGTAGCGACCGTAGCGACTGACGATGGCAGACCAAAGTGGTCCACGGCGTACTGAAACTGCACCATTCAGTCCGATTAGGGGACTCGTCTCGGACTCAGACTCACAGAGTTACCCTCCTCTGGAGCCTCAGGAAGACCTCCAGACTGTTGGCCACCAACTGCACCATTCAGTCCGACAAGGGGACCCGATTCGGCCTCAGAAGCCAAGTGGTCCCGCTCCCCTGGATGATTCTCAGGACCTCCAGACCGTTGGCAACCAACCGCACCACTCAGTCCGATTAGGGGACCCGTTTCGGACTCAGACGCGAAGTTGTCCCGCTACTCTGGAGCTCCGGGAAGACCTGACCGTTGGCACCCAACCGCACCACTCAGTCCGATTACGGGACCCATTTCGGACTCAGACGCGACGTTGTCCCGCTACTCTGGAGCTACAGGAAGACCTCCAGACCGTTGGCACCCAACCGCACCACTCAGTCCGATTACGGGACCCATTTCGGACTCAGACGCGACGTTGTCCCGCTACTCTGGAGCTACAGGAAGACCTCCAGACCGTTGGCACCCAACCGCACCACTCAGTCCGATTACGGGACCCATTTCGGACTCAGACGCGACGTTGTCCCGCTACTCTGGAGCTACAGGAAGACCTCCAGACCGTTGGCACCCAACCGCACCATTCAGTCCGATTAGGGGACCCATTTCGGCCTCAGACGCTACGTTGTCCCGCTACTCTGTTTGTAATGCTCATACACCTTTCTTATACTCAGTGGGACCACTGTCCTTCAACATGGGGCCTCAAAACGGTATCACATGAAGCCCATAAAAATTACAGTTAGCCACCTGCTAAATTTCTTGTTTACTAGACCCCTGGTAGATATTATGACCCCTGGGAGTCTAAACATAACCCATGGGAGTCTAAACATAACCCATGGGAGTCTAGAACTTTTGTACTGTAGCGACCCTGGGACAGTTAAATAGTTTGTGTGTTATGTGTTACATTATATTTCGTTGTCCGCTATGCCAGTTGTTCTATGTGCATGTATTGTAATGTTCTTCTTGTCAATCAGCGTGGGGGCGAATCATTAGGTCAGCTGGGGGAGGGCCTTGGAAGAACAGGAGGGTGGGGGCCTGCACGCGAGTGAGACCTTGTTGGGGGTTGCCGGGGTAACCGGGGTTTGTTTTGTGTCGGTTTTCTGCCGTTGGTTACAATGTTACGGGTTTCAGTGACCTGGTTTTGGTTCATTAAAACTACCTTCAACTACTAATGACTCGACATCATTATGTCACCGGCGAGGTCGTTACAGTACTCTAAAAAATAACGCTTAGTTTTGTACTAATAACGCTTGTACTAAATAACGCTTAGGGGGTGGGGCATTGGAGGAAGGCGGGATGATTTGAATGTGCTGTAATTCTCAAATGCAACAAAGGTCAGAGTCCCTTTAATCCGGTCACCAATATATGCATTAAAGGTCCCATGACATGAAAATCTCACTTTATGAGGTTTTCTAACATAAAAAAAATAAATAAATCAATTTCCTTGAGGGAGTCATCCCAAAAGGATCAATAAAGCCTAATCTAATCTAATCTAATCTAATCTAATCTAATCTAATAAATATGAGTTCCCCTAGCCTGCCTATGGTCCCCCAGTGGCTAAAACTTGCGTTTGGTGTCAAACGAGCACTAGCTGTTCTGCTCGCCTTTGAAAAAACGGAGGCTCAAGTGCGCTGATTTGGAATGTCTGTATTCATGACGTCACCAAGAATCTCAGCTCCTCCCCTTACTCTGCCTGGCACGCCCAGAGACGTTGGCCCGCCAATGAGACTCGACCGTGCGAGCGCCACACTTGCGTTACACACTGTAACGCAAGTGTTTCTTGTCGGTTCTTTGACGTGTCTTGTGTTTCCACAACGAGACTGTTGTGGGGGTTATCTGAGCCATGGTTGAGAAGGAATTGGGGGAAAGGAACTTTGGCTTTGACTCGCTGAAGTACATGAACTGCGACATGCCGCCGGTTGCCGCGAGGCACCATCGCCCGGCAGCGGGCAGCCGGCAGCAGGCAGCGCGCGAGTTCAGTCGACTTCAGGTTGATGTGAAAGTGGAAGAACCAGAGACGTCGCAGAACCCGACAAAGTCGTTTGTGATTCATAATATCGTCTGGAGGCGCAGACAGCTTTTGGCCGTGATAATATGTATTATATGATATAGATATCTATGTATTATATGATATTATTTAGATATAGAGCTCCAGGACTGTAACGCAAGTGTTGTACACTTCCTTGTTATTTGGATAACCGTTCTGCTTTTGGTGTTATGGAGCATAACACGTCGGAGTCTCGTCTCTGGTATTTCTACAACGAGACTCGTATTGGGGGTTATCTCAGCCAAGGTTGAGAATGAATTGGGGGGAAGGAACTTTGGCTTTGACTCCCTCAAGAACATGAACCACGACAAGGAGGAGAAAGGGATCTTTGCCGGGCAGCGCTTAGGCACCTCCGCCTTAAAGAAAGATTTTTTTTTTCAAGAAAAAAAAAAACGGTTCAACATTTCAAAATGCAAAACAGCTTGCATGAGATTTTAACATGCAACGGTGGTCCCTCAGCGGGGCTCAAGCGGGAGACATTCGCCGCCAACAATCCCTTTCTCCTCCATGTCGTGGTTCATGTTCTTGAGGGAGTCAAAGCCAAAGTTCCTTTCCCCCAATTCCTTCTCAACCATGGCTCAGATAACCCCCACAACAGTCGTTGTGGAAATACAAGACACGTCAAAGAACCGACAAGAAACACTTGCGTTACAGTGTCTACTTCACATTGATGTGGACGTTGAAGAACCAGGAACGTCGGAGAACCCAACGCGGTCGTTTGAGATTCATAATATCGGCTCACACAGCTTTTGGCCGTGATAATATATATTATATGATATAGATATCTGTGTAGGCTATATGATAATATTTAGATATAGAGCTCCAGGACTCCCGTGTGTTCAAGAATATTTACAGAACACGGCTAAAGGCTGTGTGCGCCTCGCCATTGCGATACATCCACTGTAAACAGAGCGCATGGTACCGTGGCTGCAAGCTGCTCAGGGCCACACCCCCACCCTCCTCCTTGACCCGCCTCGCTCCTCCTCATTTGCATTATAGCTAGAGACACCAGCTCGGAGTGGCTGTAACTATGCACCACGGCTGAATTTCGGGAACGTCTTTGAATACTGTGTTAGTTGCCCACTAATACCTATATTAAAGAATTTTTTAAGCTGGTTTGCTAAAGAGGCTATGTTGCTAATGTTGACTAGCCTGCTACTACTCCCCCTCGTGGCTCGACAGAAACACAAATGGCAACTGGAAGGCTGGAGCAAGGGAAATATGTCATTTACATAGCAGCATAACAGTGTAATTTACTTGCCTTTCCGTGGCCACATCACGGACGATTTAAGTGATTCCGTGAGACCACCACGGACTGTGAGTTAAGCGCCCGTGGTCGACTCGCTCGTTGAAACGGGGATCCGTGTGTGAGCCACGGAATAACAGTGTAATTTACTTGCATTGGAGCAAATTCCGTGGCCACATCACGGACAATTTAAGTGATTCCCTGAGACCACCACGGACTGTGAGTTAAGCGCCCGTGGTCGACTCGCTCGTTGAAACGGGGATCCGTGTGTGAGCCACGGAATAACAGTGTCATTTACTTGCCTTGGAGCCAATTCCGTGGCCACATCAGGGACGATTTAAGTGATTCCGTGAGACCACCACAGACTGTGAGTTAAGCGCCCGTGGTCGACTCGCTCGTTGGAACGGGGATCCGTGTGTGAGCCACGGAATAACAGTGTCATTTACTTGCCTTGGAGCAAATTCCGTGGCCACATCACAGACGATTTAAGTGATTCCGTCAGACCACCACGGATTTTGAGTTAAGCCCCCGACGTGGTCAACTGTGGCACACACACAGATTGAAACGGGAATCTGTGTGTGTGCCACGGAATATCAGTGTCATTTACTTGCATTGGAGCAACTTCCGTGGACACATCAAGGACAATTCAAGTGTTTCAGTGAGACCACCACAGGTGTTGAGTTAACACCCCGTGGTCGATCGTTGAAACGGGATCCGTGTGGGAGCCACGGAACATCAGTGTCATTAACTTGCATTGGCGCGAAATCCGTGGCCACATCACGGAAAAAGGCGTGTTTCCGTGATGTGGCCACGGATTTCGAGTTAAGCGTCCGTAGTCATTTCACGGATTCCTGTGAGACCAGGTTGGACGTGAGAGTTAAAAGGGGGGCAGATGTAGCATCTGACCATCGTTTGTTAACTGCTAGACTGAAACTCAAGCTCAAGAAGAACAAGACGGAGACAACAGCTAACAGACAGAAATACAACATGAGCCTATTGAGGGACGCAGAAAAACAAGGGGAATTCAGACTGAAACTATCAAACAAATTTGAAGTTCTCCAGGACCTACTTGAAGATGAAAACAGTCAGTGGCAACATATTAAAGACGCACTAATATCCACATGCCAATAAGTGGTTGGCTACAGGAAATTCCAGCAAAAGGAGTGGATATCTACAGAAACCCAACAAAGGATCCAAACAAGAAAAGAGAAGAAAGCAGCAGTGAAAAACAGCCGTAAAAGAGCATCCAAGGCAAAGGCACAAGAAGAGTACACTAATATCAATAGAATGGTTAAGAGGAGCATTAAGGCGGACAAGCGGAAATACATCGACAACCTAGCAGAGGAAGCAGCAAGAAATGGAAACATGAAACAGTTGCATGACACCACCAGAAAGCTGTCGGGCAAATACAGCAGGCCACAAAGACCGGTCGGGGATAAAGAGGGAAACAGCATTAAAACAAAGGACGGACAACTACACAGATGGGCAGAACACTTTGAGGAACTGCTAAATAGACCCCCACCAGTAAACCCACCAGATATCCAACCAGCACAGACCGACCTCCCCATCAGCTGTGACATACCCAGCAGAGAGGAGATCAGGAAAGCGATACAGCAGCTGAAGAGTGGGAAAGCAACTTGGCCAGATAACATCCCGGCAGAAGCCCTAAAGGCAGACGTTGGTATCACGGTGAGCCTGCTGCATCCACTCTTCAAAAGGATCTGGGAAGAATAAGAGATACCATCAGACTGGAAAGAAGGTCTTATTAACAAGCTCCCAAAGAAAGGAGACCTGGGAAACTGCAACAACTATAGAGGGATCACCCTACTCTCTGTGCCAGGCAAAGTGCTAAATAGAGTCATCCTGGACAGAATGAAGGATGCAGTTGACCACCAACTGTGGAACGAGCAAGCAGGATTTAGAAAGAATAGGTCCTGTGTCGACCAGATTGCCACTCTTCGCATTATCATAGAGCAGTCACTAGAGTGGAACGCCCCACTGTATGTCAACTTTGTCGACTACGAGAAGGCATTCGACAGTGTACATGGAGAGACCGCATGGAAGTTATTGAGACACCATGGAGTGCCCACTAAGCTAGTGAACATCATTAAAAACAGCTATTGATGGACATGATGGACAGCTAACAGATCAAGACTGGGGTCAGACAGGGTTGTCTTCTATCCCCATTCCTGTTCTTACTAGCATTGACTGGATCCGGAGAACAACAACAGAACAAAGGAAGAATGGAATCCGATGGACATAATGGACATAACTGGATGGCTTAGATTTCGCAGATGACCTGGCACTACTGTCACATAGCTACCACCAGATGCAAGACAAGATCAATACACTCATAGAAACTTCCTCACAAGTAGGACATCCATCCATCCATGAGGGAAAAACAAAAAACAAGGATAAATACAACTAGTACGGAACCGATCACCCTTGGTGACATCATGTTAGAAGAGGTAGAGTCCTTCATCTACTTGGGGAGTAACATCAGCAGTCAGGGTGGTACAGATGCAGATGTAAAAGCTAGGATAGGTAAGGCAAGGACATCATTTCTACTTCTCAAGAACATCTGGAACTCTAGAGAGATACGGGAAACGACTAAAATCAGAATCTTTAACTCCAACGTAAAATCCGTCCTGCTCTATGGGGCAGAGACATGGAGAATCAATAAGATCACAATAAATAAAGTGCAAACCTTCATAAACAAATGTCTCAGAAGAATCCTGAAAATCTACTGGCTGAACAAGATCAGCAACAACGTTCTGTGGACAAGAACAAAACAACCCCCAGCAGCAGACGAAATTGGACGAAGAAGATGGAGATGGATGGGGCACACATTACGCAAATCAGTGTCAAACACCACCAGACAGGCTCTGACCTGGAACCCTCAAGGGAAGAGAAGCAGAGGACGTCCTAAAAACACCTGGCGCCGGGACCTCCAGGCAGACATCAAGAGACTGGGAGGCACCTGGTAGCAGATAGAAAAGAACGCCAGTGACCGTGAACTCTGGAGGTCCCTTGTCGACGGCCTATACCCCAGCAGGGATGCTACAGGGCACTAACTAACTAAATATGTTATATCCGACATCAAAAACAATTTATCAGTGCATTTTGAGTAGAACATTTTAATAACCGAGTTTTGTCAGGTCCATATAGTACCCTACTGTCCCAGGTCCTGGGTTGCTTTATATATATTTTTATTTTCAATGATCAGATCAAATCGGATTTCAGCACACATTTCCTGGGTCCATTAGGGTCTGCAATGTTTTTTTCCTGGACCCGTAAAAAAGCTCTAGAGGGAAGGGGCAATACATTTGTAAATGTTCACAGCTTGGCTACACAGGTCAGGGAGGACCTCTAGCCGCCCACAACGATTTCCAGAAATGAGGTAGTAGGGAGTAATTAGTAATAAGGAGAAGCAGCATGCCTTGAGTAAGAAGTCATCGCTCGCTACTGTCAGATGCAATTCAATGTAGCAAAGTGCATTTTGGTAAACATGCTTAAAAAGTGCATGATTGGCCAATCATACAACGCATGACATGACAGGGGAGAGACGCCGGATTTGTAGGTTATATAAGGATTGACAAAGTTTTATTTTGTGCCATTATAAGTCCAAAAGGTTAATAGGTTGGTAGGCTACCAGAAAATAAAGTTGGCTATGTGTGCTTTGTATGTCGGTGCTTTTGACCAAATACAACAAACCAGTTGAAAAGAGGAAGATAATGATATAAAGAGAAAAAATCCCTGGATGGATTGAGTTGTGGGTGGCCGCGTTTTATTCTTGAAATTTGTGAGCTGCAACAGTAGAGTAACACGGTGCAGGTTTAAGTGCTGCATACTTCCAGCATAGATGACAAGCAAGGTTGAACAAAACACAGGAAATTGCAATGTGTTTATTATTCAGGGTGGTTTTGCACAACATGGAAATATATTTTAATTTTAAATGTAGATAACTAATAAAGTAGAAATTACTAACCATGAATTTAACCATTATTAACCATGAACACTTTATATGATAAACATGTATTTTATTTCCTACATGACATTAGGAGTGTTGATGGCATTCACAGGTTCAAGTAATTTAAGAAAAACTGCTAAACACATAACTTCATTCATCATTTCTGCCTGGTCTGAGGTAGACACTTAAACAACAGTTAGTTCCAACTTTACTCTGATTGTACACGAGTTCCATGTGGGCTGGTATGGAGTATAATAACAGCACTGGGGCTGTGGCTGCTGCTTCCTGATCACAGCACTAAAGTGCAGAAGTGGAAACGTCCCAATCCTTAACTGAACCCTCTATATCCTCGTCCAGGTGCCCCGTCGACGCCCCACCTCTATTCCTCTCCGCCCCCCCCTCAGCCTCTCTGCTCCCCGCCTCACGGTCCCCGCCGGTCTCTGTGGTCTCGCTCCGGCTTCTCCTTGTCTCCCATCCTTCTCCTCTTGTTGAACCTTCCTCTGGTCCAGTTTGGCCCTCCAGTCCCTCCTGCCATGACCTCTGGTCCTGCTTCAGCGAGGTCCTCCCCACCGAGGCCTGGTCCTTTCATACAAGTATGGCATTGTCAGCATTTTAGGTGTTGTTTGGTTAATCAACTTAATCAAATACTTGCCTGGTTAACTTTTCCATATTTTCCATTTTATATTAAGGGGAGATAATTATTCTCACCGGTGCAAAGGTTACAGATGTCTTCCTGGCTGTATTTCTAGAATCAGCAGAGAAGATGGTGTTTAATCCTGTATCAGGAGAGTACGTTGTGCATTAACTTCAGAAAGAGTACTTACGTGAAGCCCTCACTGTGTCGGTCAATGTCAAACTTCTCCCTGTGGGGGTCCAACAAATGTTTCTTCATCGTTCTAAACCTGGGAGTCATAGAAAGTTATATATAAGCGGACCACATCAGATGATCCTTCTGTGCTCCTCATTGCTGGTCGTAAAACACTTTAGGGTGCACTCACACTAGGCCATCTGGCCGTGGCCGTTGGCCGTTTTCACACCTAACCGTGCTCAACTGGCCTCATTATTCTCTGGCCTGCACTCACACTAGACCATCTGGCCGTGGCCGTTGGCCGTCGCAACTGTGGCCTGGCCACGGTAGGCTTTGTACATACGTCATCACGTCGTAACGCGTCATCACCAAGCGTCCGCTGCATGGACCATAATAAAGTCATTGATTCGCGGATTCTCCCAAATACATCGGAATTCTTGTGGGTCTTCTCCAACTGTGCCTGAATAGCATCGTCTGCCCAAATGGCTAACAGACACTCGACTTCTCTATGGGACCAACGTGAACCAACAGTTGAACCGCTTGACGCAATGTTTACCGTTTAATGGGAAAGAAGGCTCGTCGCCTTTATTATGTCCATGGTCGTCGCATGGACTATACGTCATCCAGCTCAGGTTGTGTAGCCGTGCGTGTGCGCGTGTCGGCTCATTAGCATCTGTACCGTGGCGGCCCGTACCGTAGCAGCACACCTCTTCCAAGTGGCCAAGTTGGCCTGGCCTGGCCAGACAGGCCACACTCACACTGGCAGATTTGAGCACGGTTAGGTGTGAAAACGGCCACGGCCACGGCCAGATGGCCTAGTGTGAGTATACCCTTAGTTTTGTACTACGTTGAATTGAATGCATTGTAATTCAAGGCATGCTTCTTACTTGACGACTGAGAGGGCCACTATCAGCATCAGTACCAGCATGCTTATGGCCAGCAGTACGGCCAGAGCAATGACAGCCACATCAGAGGTGGGGACGGATTCTTCCTCCTCCACAGCGTATTGAAGCCCCTTCCCAAACACCTTCTCCAGCTCCTTCTTCAGCGCGTCTGACTCCATTCGCAGTATACTGGGAACCACACGGCAAAGGTGGTGCAAATCCCAGGTGAATTTTACGAGGAAATGGTAATGACACAATAATGTTTTCAAAACTGTTAGGAGTCCTTAATAAATACTCTCAATTCACATGGTTGAAGATAAACATTACACATCGTTTTGCCTTCTGTACTAAAGAAAACCTTTGGCCCATATTTAAACCCCTGCTGTAGTAGGAGAAAAGCCTCACCTTTTAACGTCTTCAGACAAAATGACTTCCACTCCGGCCATGGCGATGAAGCTTACGTAAGTCTTGGGTTCTTGTCGGGATGTGCGAGAAATGGAAGCTCCACCATTGGTGTTGGACACCCCGATAACGTCCACAGTCCAGCCAATGACTCTCCCTAGTGCGCTGGGTCACATCATATAGACTCAGGTCAATCCATGTTTTGTTTTAAACGCTTACCTGCCCAGGTTACAGTTGACAATCATAAAAAAGCATTGTATAGCTATGTATTCTTCGCATGAAATTAATAATTACAGTAAAGCTCCTGTAATGCGAATCCCCCAATTAAATCCATTTTTACTCCTTCTACAACTCATCACATTTATCTTGTTTGTTTGTTGTAAAAGTCACAGGAAAAGTTGAATGCTTTCCTAATTCACCATCCATGTTGTTGTGTTTGATTCAGTGAAACTGAATATAACTGATTTGATGCAATTTACCTCTCCACCTCTGGAATTTTGTTCTCCACTACATTTGCAGCCTGGTTGAGGGAGATGACCACCACATTGCTGCTAAAACTACCCTGCACCTCCACCTGGGGGCAGGAAACCGGAACACACTGCTTATCGGCACACTGACATATGTGTATAAATATATATATATATATCTACATATATATATATATATGTAGATATATGAGTATGAAAGTAAGTTGTTCTTGCTTTGTAGCTTTCTTGCATCTAAAGAAAAGAAAAGTAGCTTTTTAACTGTACAGTAGATGAACAGGAATTCTTCAATAAAACAATTTATGCAGCTTGGAAACCAGACAAATCTGCTCGCTCATGTTGTGATGTAAGGAGGAGCCTACTTAGGCAGCGCCGTCGAGGCGTTTTCATTCACTACCAAGATGGCTGCCAATGATTTGTCGCACGTTTCCTTGCCCTGATTGGTTGTAGGTCTATCCAATTGCGTCCACAGGGCCGTTGATTACGGCCCTTGGAAATTGAAAACAACCTGAGTGGTTCAAGACTGATATGCATTAGTGAATTGGTCTGCGATGTAAGGCTACAGCCTATGTTTAGTAACGAGATAGACTGCAGGGCTGTTAGTCACCCTTCAAACATTGAGCATTTTTACGTTCTCCAAGCCAATGGAACTGCAAGTGAAATGGAGGAATTGATGGCTGCACCACTCCAGTGCCGCTGCTGCTCACACACAAACCTACCTTCACCATGGTGGTGACGTAGAGCCCCCCAGGGTCCGTGGCTCTCACTTCCACCATGGCGGACTGGCCGGCCAGGGCTTCTGCTGACACCACGTAGAGAAGGCCAGAGGAGCCGTCCACCTCGAAGTAGGGGCTGGCCAGCGGGATACTGTAATACAGCTTCCCCTGGTCCCCGAGGTCAGGGTCCGTGGCCTAGGGGTGTTAAGATAATTAAACCCCACGTACTGCCTGCACTACCCTTGCATACAGCGGCGAGTTTATGTACCACAGGTTGAAAAAACACGAGAAGGATGATCCTTGATATGAAACTACTTCTGCTAAAACAGTTTAGCAGAAATTGAACTTCTACTTAGCCATGTATTTCTCTGAGTAGGATACCCACTAGAATAAGATGCTGTTTAGTTTAGTCATGGGATGTTATTAATACCAGATGGTTGAATTCAACAAATACAATGATAAACAAAGAGGTTTTTCCTCTTCTTAATCAAAACGGCTCTCAGGAGAATAGGCAGAAAAGAAATCCAGAAAAGGATGAATCATCAGGAGGCTATACCTGGACATAAACAACAGGGGATTTATAGAAGGCAATGCTGAAGATCCTGGCCGTGTAGTTGTCCCTGACAAACTCAGGATCCTCATTCACATCCACAACCTGCACACTGACCTGAGAGACAGACAGAGACTTGTATTCGGTGACACTTATATATCTCAATATTGTGCCTTAAACATATTGTCATTATCATGCGAAAACTAATAGTATAAGTGTGGATATCGATGATCAAGCAGAAGCACAAAGATAAAGTAGGCTGTTATGTCGTTAATACAAATAATATCAATATGAAAATGACTTTAATCATTGGTCTTACCCCATCTTTTTCTTTGTTTGTTGATATATCGTTTTATATACCAACCCAGTAATACGTCTTTTTACAAAATGATATCAAAGAAATATAATGGAACGTACCATTGCGGTGGCTGATGTAGGGGGGACTCTGTTGTCGAATGCTTCTACTTCTAAAATGTACCACTCCTGGCTTTCCTTGTCCAACGCTTTGTTGGCCGTGATGGCCCCATGAGCATTGATGGAGAACATATCTGTGTGTCCGACCAATGTGTAGTTGACGGTGTTAATGTCGTTTCCTGGAAACGCATTGACCAACCCCACAATTGTTCCCTCTGGACGGTTTTCAGCGAGGGTGAAGTTGTAGGAAGAGCTCTCAAAGCTCAGTTCCTCCACTAAAGAACTCATTCTCAGATTGATGACAACGACGGCTGAAAGGGAAAGTTTCAACAATATAACAACACATTAGGCCACACTTACACTCATATTTCTTCATCACAACACATTTCTTTTGGATCTGTGGACATTAACACTGACACATTAATGTACCTTTTAATCACACTATAGGACATATATTTACATGCATGTGCATATGTTTTAGGATGGAATAAAGCCAAGTTATTATAGTAAGAGCATAATCTTTGCAAAGCCTCCCTACCAAAACTTATACTATTTTGCCATAATACATACAAGTTCAATGTTTTAACATTGAACTTAGAAAAGGACAGACACCAGAGGAATTTAAACTCAAGCAATAGCTCTGATATCTTCCCTACAGCCCCCTCTACCCTGAAGACTGACCTGTTGAGCTGAGAGGAGGCTGGCCTTGGTCTCTTGCTATGGCTGTGAGTGTTATTGTGGTGTCCTTGGTAACGCTAGCGAGGTCTGAGGTCAGGACCACTGCCCCGGTCTCACTGTTTATGGATAGAAAGGGATGACCTCCTGCAGAGAAGCTACAACACAAGCAAATCAACTCAATGTAGGAGTCAAACCAAAGGCAATCAGATATTATACAAAAACAACTTGGACTTCACCATCATTTGATTAAATTATAACTGGAATTTGTTCTTCCGCATCTATTCCTACTTCTGTGCATATTTCTGCCAACTTCTAAAATAAATGTACTCAATCAGTTTCCATCAGTGACCTTCATCACTTCTGAGACCAATGTCTTCCAGCAGCCTGTGTTTGACAAAGTGTGCCAAGGTTCTAAGGCTTGATGTGTCCATCCCTCATGCGATGTGCTGTGATACACAAGATGAGCTCTAATTCTGCCCAATTCCTTTTTGTGATTTATGTTCTTGGGGGTGTGGGTGCGAGGGAAGCCCCAATATTGCCATTTGTTGTGATGCCAGCAGCCGACCGACCTGTAGGTGATGAGTGAGTTGTTCCCGGCGTCGTGGTCAGTGGCTGTCAGCCTCAACACCAGGTCCCCTTTTTTGGCGTCCTTCACCAGGAGGCTCTTGCTGTACCTTTCTGCACCAAACTGTGGCATGTTGTCGTTGACGTCGGCCACATTCAGCCTGACGGTGGTAAAGTTCTGGGGCGATTAGAAAGCAAGCAGTGTTAATGTTTGATTGGCTTCACATTGGTTGGAGCCATGTGAAGTCACTAGTCTTGATCCACCAATCAGAGAGATTAATGCTGGTCTACTATTCTTACATGTACATATGCGTGTACGTGAAAGAATAGTCGACAATATGCAGTATATCTTGAGAAACAAAGCAGGCCAGTATTCTGGCTGATAAACGACACAAATGTTACCATATATATCAGGTACAGGGAGTCCCCTAAGACCACAACAGAAGCATAATACCAAAAAGCGTGAGGTGAGCACAGAAGTAGCTTTCTGAGGCCACTTTGCCTGCACGCTCAAAATGTATCTCCCTAGCATGACATAGCATTGCCCGAACAATCCGCAAATGGCTATGTGTCTGAACCTTCTCAGTTAATTTTTTGATTTCCAGATTTCCTAGATGGAAAACGAAGCCCGTCAGTGGAAGGCCTCTAGGTTGTCTGCGCTCCCATTGGGCACCTCTCTGTTCATGTCATCATATCAAACCCGCCCCCTATTAGATCAACAGTTGTGTTTAGGCAGATCTTGGATATACACATACCAGAGTAAATAATACACAACCTTGCAGATATGTTTGGTTCCCACGCTGGTATTTTGAACCAATAGCTCCTTTTCTCCAATGATGTAATGACTATCTAGTATCTACAAACTTCACGCATACAGTATATCTTAAGCCCCCAAGGTGTGTGTAGGTATGTCTTCCCACATTGATCCTATGATATGTTAATGCATTCCTCAGATTGTCCTTGAGAACACCATACCTCTCTCTGGGGTGTGCCCTGGTCTGAGGCCAGGATCACGATGTCGTACGAGTCCCTGGTCTCCCGGTCAAGAGGTCCCACAACCAGAAGAGTGCCATCCTACAAAAACACACTCATCACACGGCTGGCAAAAAACAGCGTAGAAATCATCACTGAATATTAACACCCGTGTTTCACAAGAAAAGTGATTGATAATGAATCGAGGCTGTGAGGCGATCATCAGTGGCAGGCTTTCTTAGAGAAACTTAATTTCCTATAATTCATCGATTTTTTAATACAAATGGCTATGACATGATTTTGAAGTTGATGTTTCAAAAATTCTGAGACTAGAAAGGCCGACTTTTAAAATAGATAGGAAAAACCTGAGAGATTAGACAAAAATACGAGATGTGTATTAGAGATAATAACAGATTTTGGTCTTCCCATGACGGTCGGGAGCCACTGATCCTAAACTAGGCAGTTACAAACACAACTACTAAACACTTCTTCCCTTTGCTGAAATGCTGTCTGTGTTAATAAAGCTCCAAATGACGTGTTGATCTAATTGAGAGCTCACCTCTCTGAGTGTGAAGAGTGGGTTTGGCGATGGGAACGACAAGGTGATATCCTTATTGGGGCCGGCGTCTTCATCGGTGACCAGGAAGGTATGAACTTCCCCTGGGGCGCTGTCTGAGTAGTGGCCCTCTGAGACCAGCAGGGGATCTGGGAAGGCCCCGAACTGAGGGCTGTTGTCGTTATAATCCAAAACTTCAAGGTTGATCTCTGCGGTGCTACTCAGTCCAGAGGTAGGTTGGTCTACTGCTACTATCTGAAAACATTCAACGGGATTCAACAGAAATGATCCCTTAATTATAAGGACTCTCCTCAGGGATAGTTGAGAGTGTGTTTGTTTAAAGGGGACATATTTAGAAAACCACACTTTTACTGGGATTTGGGTCTCTGGTGCTTCAACACGCATACAAACCATAAATTAAGTCTGTACATGAATCTTTCTGTGAGATATGCATTTCTGAATGTACACCGCCTACAGTTACCAAACAAGCAAGTCAGCTTTGGCGCAGACTCCTACACCTGTACCAGGCACATTTTAATATTAGCAACCACTTCCCCATCTCCCTCCCATCAGAGCATAAATACGATTTTATTATTATTATTATTATTATTATATATTATATATATTATTATATTAAATTATATGGAGTTCCGGGAGTCGGCAAACGGCAACAATAACTTCTCCTCCATGCACCGGTTCAGTCTGTCAGCTCAATTGCATTAAAGCTACAGACACCAGAAACAGCACATTCTCAAGGGACTGAAACAGAGGAGAATAGTGGTAGGCGATTTCTTTTTTTTTCCGAAAAGCTATTTTCAGCAAACAGCTTCATAAACATGTTTTCTGGAACTCATATACTAGGTTTACTTGTTGAAAAAAAATCATAATATTTCACCTTTAAGAAAAAGTAATGGATGACACAAACAAAAGGTCATCAAACAGTCTTTTTCAAATGTACCGGTAGTTCCATAGAACATAATAATAATAAATGCTCTAAGCAATTGACTTATTTCCCATTTTCTGGGAATGAAAGTCGACATGCTGCAAAGAGCATCTGGAGCAGGCCGTTGCTTGTATGGAGTCCAATTAGTCTAAATAATATCATACGCACAAAACAAGCTTGACAAATGTGCTGAATTATTTACTAATAATTAATAGTTTAGCAGAGGTAGTAAACAAATCCCTTTATTATATGAGCAGCATATAACTGCATATTTCAGCATATTTCAGTGATTCATTCTGCTGAAAAGCAACACAAAAAAGTAAAAAATTTAACCTATAAATACCAATTTACAGGTTTCTATTTGGCATGTTTCAAACTTTCCTACCTGCAATAGGTAACTGCTGCAAGTCTCTCTATCCAAGGTGGCGTTGTCCCTTAAGAAGACAACGCCCTTTTGGTCGATGTCAAATGTGTCGCTCGTCAAAATGAAGTGGCCATTAGAGAAGCCATCCTGTAACAGAAGGAAGGGGTCAGAGGCTTGAGACGTGAACTCAGGTATTTTAGGATGCGTACATAGGTCTGTCAGGATGTGAACAGAGGTCTGTTAGGATGTGATAGTGTCTGTTAGGATGTGTTAGTGTCCGTTAGGATGTGTTAGTGTCTGTTAGGATGTGTTAGTATCCCTGAAACGTGAAAAGAGGTCTGTAAGGGAATGTTAGTGTCTGATAGGATGTATTAGTGTCTGCTAGGATGTGTTAGTGTCTGTTAGGATGTGTTGGTGTATTTTAGGATGTGTTAGTGTCTTTTAGGATGTGTTGGTGTATTTTAGGATGTGTTAGTGTCTGTTAGGATGTGTTGGTGCATGTTAGGATGTGTTAGTGTATGTTAGGATGTTTTAGTGTCTGTTAGGATGTGTACAGAGGTCTGTTAGGATGTGTTAGTGTCTTTTAGGGTAGTGTCTGTTAGGGTGTGTAAAGAGGTCTGTTAGGATGTGTTATGCCGCTTTTCCACTGCATGGTACCAGCTCGACACGACTCGACTCGACTCAGCTCGCATTTTTTGCGTTTCCACCGCGAAAACATGGTATCTGGTACCTGAAGTGGCTGCTTTTTCTAGTACCGCCTCGCTCTAGGTTCCAAGCGGCTGAGCCGATGCTAAAAGGTGACGTCGGCAGACGGCCGGCCACTGATTGGCCAGAGAGTGTGACGAAGTCACGAGAGCGACATGGCAACCATGCTGGTAACAGCCATAGCAGCGCCGCAGCCAACATATTCCACTTCTTCAACTTCTTCAACATGCCAGCTAATAATAGTAATGTTATCGATGTCCTCCATTGTTGTTATGTGGGTTTTGTCCATGTGTGGGTTGCGTAGGTGTTGTTTGCGTCGCGTAAAAAAATACGTCACGGCCCTTTCGCGCAGCCGACCCCGCCCATGTCCAGGAGGTACTATTTGCGGTGGAAAACGACCCGTGCTGCTACCGTGTCGAGTCGTGTCGAGTCGTGTCGAGTCGAGTCGAGTCCAGTCGAGCTACATGTGCAGTGGAAAAGCGGCATTAGTGTCTGTTAGGGTAGTGTCTGTTAGGGTGTGTAAAGAGGTCTGTTAGGATGTGTACAGAGGTATGTTAGGATCTGTATTTGTCTGTTAGGATGTGTTAGCGATAGACTGGTTACAGACTCTATATTCATAGCAAATTTCCAAATTTCCACAAATTTCCACTCAAATTTCACACCGTACTGCATGGCATGACTGTAAGATAAAAATGTATCGACAATTACCAGTATGTAACAATAGTGAAATACAACAAAACAATAAATACAGTGCTATATAGAATGTGGCTTTTTTTTGTTAGGTTTAGCTAACGTTATCCTCTTAACCAATCTGAAACAGTAATTGTAATAGACTGAAACTCGTACTATCCTCTGTCACGCCAAATGTGAAAGCAATCAATAAAAAAGGACCTCTTATCTGATATCATATTTCATTAAAGATGAACTGAACTGAAATAATCAACATAGATAACTTGTTAGTTATGACCATCATAAAAAAAATGACAATATATTTTTTAAATCAATGCATAGCTTTTTTTTTAGCAACAAAAGAAAATGCGTCTTTTAGTATTAGAGCGCCGATGACGTCACTGGCATGGTAGGACTAGGTTGTTTACTGCAGACACGCGAACGTCTTCTAGCCATATTAAAATAGTGAATTTAATATGGCTGGTCACGGGTTTGAGCCTGTGAGTGACAAGCCTGTAGTGTTCGACTGCCACCCGGTGGAGAGGGATCAATTTCAGGCTCCAGCTCCACCTTCGGATCGTGTGGGTCAGTGGGTGTGACTGTTGTGCGGGGTGCTGCCGAAGCATGGACACTGCCATTGAATCGGTCTGCTGCCGAGAGGTCCCGGTCAACCTTGACCATCTAATGGTGGGATTAGGTTGCATACCCATGCATAGGGCATTTCGGATGCTTTGCGGCGAGAGAGAGGTTTTGGAGCTCTCTCTAAGGGACGTCCGAGCGGAGAAACTGGAGCGCCCCATAATTAGCAACAAAGTAACAAGGCGAAAACGTTCTTTCCCCCTCCGTTTTCCTTTGATGCGTTTCAGGAATATCTCTGTTAAATTATGTGTTCTCATAATGTTATTTCATTTGTTAATAATAGTCCCCTATATTATGTGGATTACGACCTATTTTTGTATCCAACTGTATTGTAAACCGATGTGATTGGTTGTTTTATATGTTTCTGTATAGAAGTGCATTCTGGGTCATTGACCGTTAGTTAAGACTAAGCAAATGCCATGGCTGCTGAATGCTGATGATGTACCGGAGCTGTGAAGAAATTAATAAACAGAAAAAGGAAAGAGATGTAAGACGTGATTCTTTATCAACATGACAGACAAACATGAAAACGCAACAGGTTATGGGCTCAGACGTGATACAAGAGGAGGAAGATGGCAAAGGTTAGTCTTCAACGCAGATGAAAATAACTTAGAACTGTGGGAAGTGAAGTTTCTCGGCCACATGCGAATGCTCGGCTTGAAAGACACAATACTCTCAACGGACGATCCAGATCCAGAAAAGAACAAAGAATGCTACGCAGAACTAAATCAATTCCTGGATTATAAAAGCCTATCGTTGGTGATGAGAGAGGCGGCCGATGACGGCAGTAAAGCCTTGCAAATATTAAAGGGAAACTTCACCCATTTCCATTAATGCCGCGTTTCCACTGCAGGGTGCGGAACGGATCGGATCGCAAAGGGGCGGTAGGGAGGGGGCGGTATAGCCCAGCTCAGTTCCGAGGTCGCGTTTCCACCGCCGACAGTACCCTTTGTGGTAGGCCGGATGTCGATCGCCGCGGCAGCTACGTAAACATCGTAAACAACGTCTTCCTCCGCAAGAATGCAGACGAACGTCTCCACCTCCTTGTTCGCCCAAGCAAGCTTTTTACGCGACATGTTAATTGTAAAGAATAATACCTCGAGGCTACTGTTTGTTTGTTTTTATCCCCGCGTCACCCGGAAGTGACGATTCTGTCGACCAATCAACGGAGGGGGGGTGTAGCTAGAATTCCAGGGTACCCTTTCAGGCGTCTGGTCTCGTTTTGGGTACCGCAACGGAGGAGTCCCTAAAATGGGGTCGGAACGGGTACGGCAAAGTCCGGGTCACGCCCACTTTTGGCGGTGGAAACGCGATCCGACCCGCACCTTTGCGATCCGATCCGTTCCGCACCCTGCAGTGGAAACGCGGCATAAGCTTTGTATTGTTAGAAACACACTCATATTTTTGAATGGTCGTGCATCATTCCCTTATTTTCTGGAGAGACTGGAGAGATCCGTATCGATCTCCAAAACTTCCTGTTTAAGATGACGCAATATGACGATTTTTGCTAGAAGTAAATAGGAAGTATAAGAGGGGAGGATTCTCGTAAGACTACAAGCACTAGTCCCACCCCTCTATAGGGGGTGGGACCCACTGATGCTACAGACCTATTAGAGCAGTGCCAGTGGGTGGGACTTCACCAGCACAAACTAACATCCACAGCGTCTGAAGCTAAGCTAACAGAGGCTGTTGATAAAACTGAAGCACAATGGCGGAAGGTACTGGATCTGACATAGAAGATGGCACCATGCAAAAGTTCACCATTTCGAAAGAAATACAAACGAGGACAAATTCACTGAGTTCACCAACTAATACTCTGCACTATAAATGTTGTGTGAAATGATTTTCAAGCAGTCTTGCGGTATCAGCTTGGTAGATGGAACAGCGATGTGTCCGATAGGCGGAGATCCAGATAAGCGGGAGTGGCCAGCGAAGCTGGGCATCGTGGTGCATGGTGGGAGTTGTTGCTTCAATCCACAAGCGCCAAAAAGTCACTTTCTGCCTTTTCTCGGTCGAGACGGCACCAAATTAGAATTTTATTTTATTATTCGACTACATATAGGACCCAATTTCAATACATATTCATGTCTCCACCGGTGAAATGCTCCTTTAAGGAGCCATTACGCCAGTCTGGGTAAGCCCAGAATTATTGCCCTATACACAGAACTAACTTCATTAAAAAAGGAGTCAGGGGAAACTGTGACAGACTACTTCATCCGAGCTGAAAAGACAGTCACTTCGCTAATAAATGCAAAAGAGGTGATAAGTGACGGGCTGATGATAGCCATGATTCTGAAGGGACTTCCAGAATCATATAAACCGTTCGCCATTCATATGACGCAGAGCAGCGAGGAATTAATGTTTATCCAGTTTAAAAGTAAACTACGAAGCTATGAAGGGACAGAAAAGTTCGACACTAAAACAAAATCGGACAATGAAATGAAAGCAGACATGTCGTCTATCGTTTGCTATGGATGTGGAAACCGTGGCCATATGTCAAAAGAGTGCCGCCAAAGAAGTGCGCCAAAATGGTGCAACAACCACAGAAGCTCCACACACAGTGACGAGACATGCAGGAGAAAAACAAATCACAAAGATGATGTCAAACAAATCGCGGATGGACAAAAAGACCAAGAGGCAGAACAAACATTCGTTTTTCAAGGCCAGTCAAAAATTCCTCCCGGACAATATTAAAAGTAACAGACTAATGGTAGATGTGGAGCATTATCACACATCATCACTGAGGAAGACGCATTTGCAAAATTTGACGAGACTTTTAACCCAAATGCACACTACATTGAACTAGCTGATGGAACCAGCATTGAACAACGTGGCATTGAAATGAGGGGACGCAGAGGTGTGTTTGCAGGACAGAGAAGGAAGATGCAGCAAGGTCACACTGAAGAAGGCCTTATTCATACCGTCATATCCACAGAGCATATTCTCTGCGAAAGCAGCTACTACTAATGGAGCCACGGTGACATTCCAAGAGGGACGGGATGAACTGATTCACAAAGATGGGACTGTTTTCCCCATAGAGGTGCACGAGAGACTGTACTACTTGAAAACGGTAAATAACAAACGATATGTTACAAATACAGTTAATGATATGATGTCCAGTGACAAAGTGAGTTTATCTTGTGATGTCAAAAAATGGCATAGATTTTGGGCCACTGCAATATTAATGATGTGTTAAAATTACCAAATGTGGTAGAGGGTATGAAGATCACAGGTAACACCAAGATAGACTGCAATGTGTGCACCGAGGGAAAATAAGAGAGCCGATGCAAAAGCTAGTGCACCCCTGGAGCTGGTACATACAGACCCCATTGAACCAACTTCCCGAGATGGATATAAGTATGCTATTTCATTCACAGATGATTTTTCAGGAGCTGTGTCAGTTTACTTCCTTAAAACCAAAAGTGACACGACCCTAGCTACAAAGAAATTCCTTGCAGACAGTGCGCCATATGGCAGGGTCAAGTGTATAAGATCAGATAATGGAACTGAATACACAAGCGATAATTTTCAGTCACTGTTAAGGGAAAAGGGTATAAGACATGAAACGTCATCCCCATACTCTCCCCACCAAAACGGTACAGCCGAGGAACAGTGGAGAACCCTGTTTGAGATGGGGAGATGTCTCTTATTACAGAAAGGGTTACAGAAAGTATTATGGCCTTATGCTGTACAACATGCTTCTCATGTTCGAAATAGATGTTACAATGACAGAACTGAAAACACCCCATATTTCATGTTAACAGGGAGAAAACCAAATCTGTCCAAAATGTGGGTGTTTGGATCTGATTGTTATGCTTACAAACATGACCATAAGAAACTAAATCCGAGAGGTGAAAGAGGGATATTTGTTGGACACAGTAAGAACAGCCCGGCATACCAGATCTACAACCCACACACAGAGAAAGTGTCAAAACACAGACTGGTGAAGTTAAAAGAAACGGTATTGAACAACAAACACAGACTGAATACGATTCAGAAGTCCAGAGTTACGAAGCCAAAAACCCCAGTACTGAGAATAATACTGATATGACACATGAGGAGAATCTGAGCACAGATTATACAGAGGAGTCACAATTTGATGAAACAACAGAGAACGTAGTTCTAGATGAAAACAATGCAGACCCCGAACCTTGTCATAGTCAAAATCTTCACCAAAAGAGGGAAAGAAAACCACCAAAATATTTAGAGGACTACATTACAGATGTTGATAATACAGATGTATCCCATGTAAGTATTGATTATTGTTACAGGGCAGTACATGGAATCCCCCAGAGCTACAGTGATGCCCTGAGGTCTCCCGAGGGGCCAGGATGGGAACGGGCTATGAAGGAAGAGCTCGACTCACTTAAAGAAAATGACACATTGAACTGACGTCTCTACCAAAGGGTAAAAATACAGTGGGGGGGAAATAGGTCTATGCCGTTAAAGAAAATATTGAAAAGGGAAAAATATTTAAAGCAAGATACGTTGCAAAGGGGTACAGCCAAACAGAGGGCATAGACTACCATGAGACATTTGCTCCAACAGCCAATCTTACTTCAGTGAGAGCCTTAATGCAGGTAGCAGTTCAAAACGACTTAATAGTCCATCAGATGGATGTAAAAACTGCATACTTGCATGCTCCAATAGATGAAGAGATTTTCTTAGAACAACCACAGGGTTTTGAAAAGACATCTGAGACGGGAGAAAGATTAGTTTACAAACTAAAGAAATTCATTTACGGACTAAAACAGTCCGGAAGAAACTGCTATAAACTTCTAAATGATCATTTAGAAGAAAACAACTTTCGGAGAAATGTATCTGACCACTGTGTGTACAGAAAGAAAACAGATAGTGAAACTATCGTTGTGTTAATCTGGGTGGATGATTTTATCATCGCAGCTAGCAATAATGATCTGTTCAACTGGTTCAAAGACACTATGCAATCCCAATTCAAAATGAAGGATTTGGGGAAAATATCATGCTTCTTGTGCATTGATTTTGAACCAGAGGGAAAGGAAATAAAAATGAGTCAGAAAAGGTACATCCTAAAAATGTTGGAAAAGTTTGGAATGTCAGACTGTAAACCTAGATCTACCTCATGTGAGCTAAAGGTGGAGAGTGACAGCAAGGAGGAGGACAGCAACAATGAGGTGTTCAATCTGAAAGAATACAGGGAAATTGTAGGCAGTCTGATATATGCCATGACCTGTACGAGACCAGATATAAGCTGGATAGTAAGTAAACTTTCACAAACACTGTCAAAGCCAAAATCAGAGAACTTAGTGGCTGCCAAACATGTTTTGAGATACCTAAAAGGTACATATGACTACGAATTATGTTTCACTAAAACAGATGAGGACTTAAAACTAATAGCCTTCAGTGATTCAGACTGGGCATCTTCTGTGGAAGATAGACGTAGCACTACAGGATACTGTTTTAGCTTAACCAAGAAAGGCCCTGCCATCTCGTGGAAATCAAAGAAACAACCAACAGTAGCATTATCAACGTGTGAAGCTGAATACATCGGCATGGCAAACACTACTCAGGAAAACCATGTATCTAACCCAACTGTTAAATGGTATGGATAATAAAGTATACAGTTGCACTAAGATCCATGGAGACAATCAGGGTGCAATTGCACTGAGTAAGACTCCAGTGCACAGACAGAGGTCTAAAAACATAGATGTACCTCCCTCCCTTTGTGCATCACTTCATTCGTGATGCACAAAGGGAGGGCAAAATAGTCATTGTTTACTGCCCATGGTTGCAGACATATTGACTAAACCTGTAACAAAGATTACAATGGTTGAATTCAAAAGGTTCTTTTTTGGATGTTAAACATGTACCTAATGTATGGCTTTGAAAAATGAGAACAAGTGGGGGGGTTAAATGATGTGTTCTCATAATGTTATTTCATTTGTTAATAATACACCCCTATATTATGTGGATTACGACCTGTTTTTGTATCCAACTGTATTGTAAACCGATGTGATTGGTTGTTTTATTTGTTTCAGTATAGAAGTGCATTCTGGGTCATTGACTGTTAGTTAAGACTAAGCACATGCCTTGGCTGCTGATGATGTACCAGAGCTGTGAAGAAATTAATAAACAGAAAAAGGAAAGAGATGTAAGACGTGATTCTTTATCAACATGACAGATGAACATGAAAACGCAACAATCTCCGTAAAGATTGACTTATTGCGGAAACGCAACGTATACCTACATATTCAAGGCGCCGGTTCTCGACAAAATAAAGTGGAGCACATCAAGCCTGCGCGCATCCATCCGGCGCGCTGTATAAAATCATTCAAGTCAAGGAGGAAATAGTAGTTGTTTAACCCTTTAGATTGAGTAGAATTACTTTTTAATGTACAGTTAGTAATTCAATTGACCAAGGGGCAAAAATAATACAAAAAAAAAACGTGTAACTTTCAATGCAACTCTAACGTCGCATTAGGCATCCACACGAATCCTAACTGTACGTCCACACCAGGAGCGACCGTCGCTCACAAAGTTTCGCTGCGAATTTTTCTGTTCGCTTTGGTCGCTCAAGTCGCTCATGACGTACAATTCAATTATGCGCATTTAAAGGAGCCGTTTGCGTTTAGTAAGCCCTACAGACAGCCATATCAAATAGTGAACTCTCCCATACACCTTTGCCATATTGCCGAGACGGTTTTGCTTGTTCGATAAAGTGCTTCGACAACAAGTAGGACAGTGATTCCCCCCAATATAAAAAAAAAATCCTAAAATGTAGGCTAATTACAACCGAGAAAAAAAAAACCCTGCGTGCTGTAGTAGTTAAAATATGTTTCACTGATCTGCATCTGCAAATCATGATCTGCACTCATTCGTCGCACTCAAAACAAATAGACATTGGCGCACATGGCTAATTTGCATACGTGCACAGGACTGGATGGCTCCGCAAGGCAAATAATGGAACATATCTATCTATCTAGGCCTATCTGTCTATCTATCTATCAACGCGTGTCTAGTTTTAATGTGATGTATTGTGTGTATGTCCAGTCAGACTTGTTCTGTGTGGTCTTGTAGGCTACTGTCCTGTGTGGGCCGAACCACCTAAATGGATTCCCGACGATTTGTGTCGTTTGGTATTAATAAAGACTTGACTAGGCGATCTATCTAGACTATTTAACTAACAATTATTCACTTCAGGCTCCGTGAATGGTGGGGAATAGAGGGATAAAAGACAAGAGATATATCCCTTGTCATTTATCCCTCGTCTTGTCGATTAGTTTGTTTATGTGACGATTTCAAAAACTCTTTTGGTTTTGTTTAAAACATGCTACACACGATTGGTTGGTTAGATTGGTGGCATGGAGAGCAAATTAAAATGATTCCCGCTTAAATACGAACGTTCTAGATGTAGCCTATAAATACTCCCGCTTATCATCACTTGATATCCAAACCACTATGGCGTTTCGATCTCTGAACTGAAAAAGGGTTGGTTCGTACAACACCGGGTGCCCAGTTACAGCCGCGATTAATACTTCAGCCGACATTTTGTTCAGTGAGTGAATAAAGGTAGGTAGGAACCAAAGTGCCTGCCGATGTTCCCTGGGATCCACGCAAGCGAAGAGCGTCTACATTCCGATTGGCTGTCAGTGTTTGGCCGCTGAAGCGAATAATAGTAATTTGCATAAAGTTAAAAAGTTTTCAACCTCTTTTTGACGCTCTGGTCGCTCAACTTTGGCCGTGGTGGATTCAATGATTCGTTACCGTGACCCAGTTCGCGTAATTCAGTTCGCCACGAGGAGTCGTTCGCGAATCGTTCGTTCGTTCGTTCGTTCAGTCGAGTTTCCGGTAGCACTAACTCCACTGAGTCTGACTGACTCAGCTGAGAACCGTGCAATGGGGTCCATTCCATGATGCGATTTACCGCTACCGGAAACCAGGCTGAACGAACATACGATTCGTGAACGACTCCTCCTAGTTCAGTCGAGTTTCCGGTGAATCGATTCACCGGAAACTCGACTGAACGTGGAGGAGTCGTTCGCGATTCAGCCTAGTTTCCGGTAACGGTGAATCGCATCATGGAATGCACACCATTGCACGGTTCTCAGTTGAGTCAGTCAGACTCAGTGGAGTTAGTGCTACCGGAAACTCGTTCGTTCGTTCAGTCGAGTCTCCGGTGAATCGAATGGTGAACGAGACGACCGAACGAACGAGAGAGACGAACCGGTTCAGTTCGTTCGTCCTAAAGACTCGGTCATTCGAACCGGTTCGCGAACGAACGAGCCAACACTACCGCTGGTAGCGTTGGTCGCTTTGGTCGCTTTGGTCGCTCTTGCCCATAGAAAGTGAATGACTTCCGGCGATTTGGTCGCTTTTCTGGTGTGGACGTACAGTAACACGAAACCGCATGGTCCAGTTTTATTTTAAAGCAACCTGGGACCATGGACCTATTAAAGAACATGGTTTATTATCTGCCTAATAACATGGTTATTAAAGACATGGTTTCACAAAAAAATCTACTCCGGGTGGACGGGACCTGAAAGACATGTTAGATGCTCTTTGGGAGAGACACCGCGGATGAGCATAGATGCGAGGCAGATTCACGAGTGTCACGTTTACTTAAGTTGGATGTCGGAGGTTTACTTTCTGTTGGATGTTGATGGATATTGCACAGATGGATATTGCACAGATAAATCTTACTATGAAACTACTTGTTCGAGTTTAACTCCCTCTGCATCAGAAATCGGCTAGTCGGCGAACATCAGGGTGAGTAGAAAGGGACATTTGTTGAACTTCTGTTTACAGACCCGCCGTGGTTTAATTAGCAGCTTGGAAACAGCTTAGAAACATTGGAGTAACAGTTTATACACTTTATGGTCGGAGTGCTAGCTTGTGGAGATTGACATGACAGGGTCTATCGGAGGGTCAGTCAGTTTTAAGGCTGCCAGCCATGTATTAAGGGCTGGTTTCCTATTCAAAGGTAGCCTGTGGAAATGTATGATTACCCCAGCTGCCTTGGCCTTATACAATTCATTACTGCAGCCAGGGGCAATGCAATAAGATGATCCTCCTGTAGACCTGGTTGTTTCCTTTAACGTAGCCATTTCAGCGAGCCTCAGCGCCTGACTCATTACCTGCTATGGCTGCTAGAGCCACAGAGTAGGAGTAGGTAACCATGCTAGTGACGTAGCTGATTGTTGAAATCCAACATGGCAGCCCCCTGTAACACTTTCACCGTACAATTTAATCCCTTTTAGCAAGTTCAGGCATTTTTTGTTATTGTACCAATGAGAAGGCAAACAAAACATCTGTTAGATCAACTAAAGTTCCAATTTCAGTTCAGTTCATCTCTAAAGGTCTAAATTATATTAAGTATTCCCTGCAGATTGCAGCCAACTGAAAACACTCAGACAACTCTTGGGGCACATCCCCTGCTTCCTCCAAGGCGTAGTCCAAAACACATTTTTTAAACTAAAGGCGGTTTCTCTGGAGGCTTCTGCCCGTTCTGGGCTACTGTAGAAACATGGCGGTGAAACATGGTGGTTTCTGGAGAAGAGGACCCGCAACCTACATCGATTTAAAGGCCTAATTATCAGGTAACAAACACACAATTCTTATTTTCATTGGATTATACGCTAGATTACACAAAATTATACACAGAATACCGCAAAGTAATAAGTAAGTCATAAAATAGAGTGCTGAGTCTACTTTCTAGATTGCCTGGAGGTGATGAAGATGTGTTCCTGACCTCGTCTTTGTCAGTGACGTCCAAGCTGCAGACGACTGTGCCACTCCGCAGGTTCTCAGGCACCTGGACGTGGAAGCGGTCGGGGATGAACTGTGGAGGGTGATTGTTCACATCTACTACCCTTATGACCACGGTGCTGTTCCCCACCAGAGCGGGGACTCCCCCATCCACTGCCCCCACCGTCAATCTGTACATCTGGGCCACGCTGAAGTCCAAAGTCAGGGCAAGCCGCAGAGCGCCGGTGGACGAGTCCAACTCAAAAGCAGCCGGTGTGGAGGAAGGACTTTGCGTGCGAATACTGTATGTCACTGTGCCGTTTGGGCCCTCATCGGGGTCCGCCGCTGATAGAGTGAGCAGCACGATACCCACCGAAGCATTTTCTTTGACGTCCACGTAGAACTCTGTTCTGGAGAACTCTGGGACGTTATCGTTGATGTCAGCAACAAGAACTTTTAGGGGGACGGACGCTGACCTGGCTGGCTGCCCCTGGTCCTGTGCCACTACCAGCAGACTGAACCCAGGATCGCTCTCCCTGTCCAGTGGAGCAGCGACCCTTACGATTCCAGACTTGGGGTCGATGGAGAACTTTCCTTTTCCCCCTTCCAAAGAGTAACGGAGGTCCCCGTTGAAACCATAGTCCTTGTCTCTGGCAGGCAGCACGGTGACATTGTCTCCAACGGCTGTGTCTTCAGGGACTGATATGGCAAAGGGACCAGAACCAAATTCAGGACTGTTGTCATTGACATCGGTGACTTGAACTTCCACGACCGCATGGTCGGTATCGACACCATCAGAGATAGAAATGCTGACAGAGTAGTTTTGCGGGGATTCATCGTAGTCCAGAGTGATTGTGGAGGTGAAAATGCCATCCGATGAAATTGCAAACTTGTCCTTTTCGGTCACAACTTGGAGAGTAGGAGGAACCTCTGAACCCAATGTTAGGAATGTGACCTGCATGCAGAATGAAATGGTGTTGTGGTTAGCTTTTTAATTTGAAGATTAGAACTAGCATTGAGTAAATCAACAACTACTTACTAGTAACTAGGTTCATTATTTAAAATTTTCAATGTTTAGCCCTAAATAAACCCTGAGTTACCACATTTTTTTAAATTGGTCTTCTTCGTTACTATGGTATCACAAAACATTGCAGCTCCATTTTACGGCTGCAAAGGATGAAAAATAGTTTTTTAACTCAATCTGGTGCATTTGTGTGTCCGATACAATGGCCATGTTGATTAAAACAATTAATAAATTAATAAAAAGGTGTTGGTGTTACAGGAAAGATAATCTCATAATGCTACTTGCCAGGCAGCCAATTGCAATCCCAAAATCGGGGGTGATTTTACAGACACTACATTTGAATAGCAATGTTTGGAGACACAGTTGGCTGCCGTCACACTGATAATAATCGACTGATTCTCTCTAGTCATAAATAAGGGAAAACCCAGTGTGTAAGATTCATGGCTCCAGTGGCTGCCTATCAAAAAAGCATGTTGAGTTCTCTTTATCAAACATGTATTGTTTACGTGCCTTTACCCCATTCCCCTCAATTGTTGGTTAGGAGGATACTATTTTTGAAAATATTTGTTAGAAATCATACTTTCAGGATCTCAACTCCAGCATTTTTTTCTTCTTCTATGGTGCCACTGTAGGTTTTCTGTGTAAACTGTGGTTTGGAAACTCCAGGACCGAAAATGTTCACCTGTGCAGAAGAAGAACGCGACACTATGCCACCTAGAGGGCAGAAGAGGAACAATATTGTTATCGACCTAAACAATTATTATTACTTGAAGAGTGGGAAGAAATGGTAGGAGGCATACTGGAAAGGTTTATCTTTGCTTGCACAAGGTGTTTTGCCATCATGGTATAGGTTAATCATATTTTTAATTTGCATTCAATAAGTAAAGTAAAATAGCAGTGTCTTAATGGTAACTTATAGCAACTTTAGATGTACCATCTCTGGCTGTGACGAATAAAGAGAACTCCAAAATAATATCCAACATGGGTGGAATCATTTTCTTCAGAGTTATCTCGCCACTTTTTTCGTTGATAGAGAAGTAGCCATCTTTGTTTCCAAAGTCAAGGGAGTATGTGATCTCTCCATTTTCACCTTCATCTGGGTCTTCTGCTTTGACCTTTTAAAGAGTATCGTAACTGATTAGGAAAAACATGCTGTCATTATTCAAAAGTTTAGCACTTGCTCAAATGCCAGCCGGAATTTGAGAAAATCTAATCATCCGAGGGTTATATCTATGATTTCATGTTTAAAATATGTAATCTGTAGCTTAGTTAATCAGTTACTCAAGGATCTTTGTTGTTCAAAATATAAATATAATGTGACAACAGCATTAATAGGATATTGAACTCTTACCCAGACCAATAGCATTCCTTCTTTTTGTTCTCCATCCACCCTCACAACGTATAGGCCTTGAGTGAAGTTAGGACTGTTGTCGTTCTGATCCACAAGAATTACCTCCACACTCATCCTTGCAACTCTGTTTGGGGGGTCAGACTCAATGGCTGTCACCTTTAAAAATTTAGAAAAGGGACATCTTACACAGGCAGTAATCCTGTGTGCTGAAACAAACACCAGTTCAGACCACCATCAGTCTGAACTGGTGTGTGTCGTGTCAAAGCATGTCAGAATGAGATGGTAGTTCATATTTCAGATAGATAGCTGCTATCTATCTGAAATGTGAATTGCATAATTGAAATGGCCTGGCATGGAGCTTTCTCACACGCATGATGTATCGTATTCCCCGTAAAAACAAGGGTGATTCCTAAAGATTCAAATGGAATTGTTGCTGCTGTAGGAAGGGATGTAAGGGAACCTGGAAGAGGAAGCTTGTATGTGATTCCCGGTCCAGAGCAGCAGAGTCCTTCACCCTCACAGAGCCATCAGCGCTCACGGAGAAGGGAGCTGAATCCGGAATAATGCTCAGGTTTCCCACAAAGCCACCCTGTAGATAACAGATAGCAGATGCAATGTTTTGAACGTAAAATCCATCAGTGCCCACCTTTGGCTTCAGGTAAAATCGGTTTTAAAAGGCATGGGGTGTTCAGTTTTTTGCAGGAATGATCCGCAACTACCTGGTCTGCGTCGGCGACTGATGCCATGGCAACAACCACACCTACAGGAGAGTTCTCCAGGATGGACACAGAGACGCTCTGCTGGCTGAACACCGGCGTGTTGTCGTTCACGTCTTCGATGGTCACTATCACCAAGGAATCAGCGGCCTTGGAAGGGTCATCAGCCTGGGCAGCCTGGGAGAAGAGGGATGAAGAAACTAGGCCATAAGTCTGAGTACAGTACAGTACAGGACTAGGATGCGCTTGAAATAAGACCAGGTTATGAAAGTTAGACATATTGGCTACGATGGAGATGGCAATATCTGATGAAATGAGAGACCTCCCTGCATATGTTCTGCTTCCTAATCAAGAGTGAGGTACATTGTATCGAAGTTCCCAGTATAGTACCAGGCTTGTTCCCTCTAACCCTGTCTCCTCTATTATCCACCAACCTCACCATTCCCACCAACACCACCCAAACCACCATCCCCACCAACAACACCCCCACCACTACCAACCCCACCACCCCCACCACCAAAGTGTGTTTTGCAGCATCATGAGCAGGGTCTGTCTCGTACCTCGATGCTGACGGTGATCAAGGCGCCATCCAGCTCCTCTCGGTCGATGGCTGAGATCATCACCACCACCCCACTGCTGCTGTCCATGGTGAAGCGCTCCGCATACTTGGGTGGAGACACTGAGAAGGTTTTGGTCAGATGTTACAGTTTAGTATGATGAATTCAAATGCCATATGATTAAGGCCTCCAAAAGGTTTAGGTTGTACACATTTTATAGGGTTAGGTGTAGGTAAGATGAACTATGTGTATGTAGTTCACCTTCAGTGATTCTGTAAACAATCGCCTCATTGATCCCTGTGTCTCCATCCTGAGCCCATATTGCCTCAGGCGTTATGCGGTGAAACGGACCACTCTATAATAAAAGATTCACAGTTAACTGAATAAAACACCATGTGTCAGATCGCACAGCTTTGACAAGTCCAGCCTTTCTTTTCTCACTTTTAGTTTTCGTTTTTCCGCAATCCAAAAGGGATTACACTCACACTTGCTCCCTTCAATTCAATTGGACATCATTATAACAAAACATCTCTTTGCAAAGTATTTACAAAAGGTTTTCACGGACAGACCTCATTCTCAGGAATGGAAGCACGGTATAAATTGTGCTTGAAGTAGGGGTTGAGGTTATCGATGTCTTCCATTTTGATGACCACCATAGCTTCATCAAACAGACCCCCCACGTCCTATACACACAACACACACGGGCACACACACACGCACACACACACACACACACACACATACACACGCACACACACGCATGCACACACACACACACACACACACGCATGCATGCACACACACAGAAAATGTGTATGTAGGATAAAACATGACTTTGATGAGTTGTACTGTACAGACCCCTTTAACATATCCATGACGACTTTACCTTGGCCTTCACACTGAATGAGTAAAGTTGTTGCGAGTTGTAATTCAGGCGCCTTGTCACAATAAGAGCCCCTGATTCAAGCATCTGAAAGTCTAGAGATGGGGGCTGATGAGAGAAAGTAAACAGATAGAAAACTGTCAAACCAAATCATAACACAACTGTACAGAAGGAATAACTAGCCTTGCCCATATCTCTTAAAATAAAGCATTTTCAAAATGTCATCAGATAACTAGATAAATTTAATGTTTGGAGATATCTTTTGATATTTTCTCCCATTTCTGATGCAAAAGGTCACATTGACCTTATGCAAAAGGTCACATTGACCTTATGCAATGTCCCTAGCCATTGTAACTGTTACTAATTACCATGAATTCAACGCAGAAACAAAAATAAGAATGACTTACCAGCATAGAAAATGACAACCTTTTATTGTCGAGGGAGATGTCCAGATCTATGGCTTGAACCCTCAGAACTTCCGTGTCAACAGGCAGTATCTGAGCGGAGAGAGCCTGGATCACTTCTAGAGCCAATACAGGTCAAGCTCACGCATTTACATTTACATTGTGTTATATTTAGTAGAGATACCCTATCCAGTTGAATAAATTGATCGATAACACGAAAGTCTACAGTATTTAATGGGACATATTCACATTCTCAGTTATTGAGATGACATGAACAGGGCCAGGCATCGTAGTTTGTTCCCTGCCCATGCTTAACAAAAATATTTATAGTTTCAAACTTCAAACGTGGATGTAGATATAATTTCTTTAGCATTTCATATCATTTCTTAGCCCTTCATATCTCCTGTTTCTACTCCATCCCAGTGCATTACCTCAGATACGGTTATCTCGTACAGCTCTTTGGTGAAGGCAGGTGTGTTGTCATTCAAGTCATTGATCTTCAGTGTCCGCTTGTTCTCAAACTAAAGGCGCAAATTACATTTCTTTAAAAGATCTTTCTTATTTTCCCTAAGGTAAATACTTGAACATCTTTCTGATATTTTTCATATCTCTGACGTACCTTATCTAAATCATTACAAACCAGGGAATAACGCAATTGTCCTCCAGTCTGTAAAACAGGAACGTTGTTAAAGGTTTGTAAGGAATGTCTCAACAGATAATAAGATGATAATATTCCCATCAAACATTCCCTCTACATACTTCCTCTTGTCTGTTTCTCCGATTTTTTACCCACACATTTGTCTATATCTTATCTAGACAAAGGATGTCTATGTTATACAAATCTATATCTATATTTAACAACCTATATTCCTATATTCTATCTAGACCACTCTTCATCTATATTCCCCCTTCCATGTTTCTATATTCTATCTAGACCACTCCATCTATATACATCCATACATTTAGTGTCAATAGCCCCATCATTTATGAATGATGCTCACTAAGTAGAATATCAATAAATTATGCATTGTTGGACAAATCCATAGCAGCAGCTCTTTGACTTTTTGAAGACCTATAGACGGAGACCATAACGGTGTATCTTCACCGTCTATCGATTCATTTATTTATCAAACTCACTTCCACTAAAACGTCTGCGTCCAACTTCTTCCTGGTGATCACATTGGCGGTGGTCTCTCCTGGCAGGAAGACCAGCTCCAGGAAGTCGAGGTGCTCAGGGAACACGTTAGCCACTAGCAACACATGGCTGCCTGCTGTGATCCCGGTGACCTGCTCCACCCTGCCTGTACATTCACAACATTCATTAAAATGCATCTACCCTGCATCTACCACTGGTTCACTTAATAACACTTTCATTATTATCGTGGATGCACATTGTTATAACTGTGTCACTTTGTTCCACTATTTGCGTATGTGATGCATCAGAATATTACTGACAAACTGTATATTAGACAACAATGGTTGATAAAATAATATGAGTCCCCAAATCCAATCTGACATCCAAATCTAATAACACATCTTCCTCTACAGCTGGATTTATTTTCGGGTCAGACACTCTTTACCATCTGTTAACAGCCTAACAGCCTTATGGTCCCTAATCAGCTCATCATCCCAACATGGTACCTTCGTAGCCCTCATCCACGTTCCCCAAATCCACATCTGAGGGCGTCGCACAATTTATGGTTGAAGTACCTTTGAGAGAAAAATAAAATCACACAACTACATACACAGACATATTCATATAAGAACAGAAAGGTGGTTGAATTTATAAGCTGAGGTGGTTTCAGGGTTCACTCGGACGTATGGATCAAATGTTGTGGGCTTGGGGCATGACCTATCATCAGAAGAATAAGATAATGAGGAAATGGACCATATTATCTGTTTAATCACAGCTTCTTGTGTACGAGTCGGCTCGCTTCAGCTGGTGGGAACTTGGATCCAGTCATATAATCCATAGGATGAGGAGGGAGTTGAGTTGAGCTCTCGATCAATCTGTTCAACTCTTTCAACAAGTGTTGATGGAACTGTTACTGGAAGTGGACCTGAAACGACTGCTGGAATAAGATGTGGAATGACTGAGGAAACGTTGCCTTCAGCCTCTTAAAGCGAAGGATGCAATGAGAAAGAACCCTAAGATCTAGTGTTACTTGTGTGCTTTTGTTTCTGGTTCTGGCTTGAGTCCTGCTTTCGGGCCTGGTCGGACTTCGCCTTGCATTGCTTCATAGCTTTATTGTAGGTGGTAATATGCAGGAAGTCAATGTATCTGACTATGGGGTAAGCACAACGATGTGTGTAGGATGCCGTATAAAGGTGTATCTAATAAGGATTTGTAACGGCCAAAAGTATTCAATTGTTCAGTTCAACATTCATCCCCCAAAAAGGCATATTTCAAGATAATATTCCAGCTGTTTATTGCTGATGAGCTAATGTAACCCAGGTTATTCTCTGTAGTTCCAAAGGAACTCAGAAGTACAGGAATTACAGGAATTCAGAAGTAGCCTACTGTAGTAGGCTAAAAGATATGAGACACACACGCAACAGTGATATTTTATTGATAAAGAAAATTCTATGGATAAGATACCTAAAAGATAAAGATAAGATACCTAATAAAAAAAACTGTATTAGAGACACTTGTTAGAGAGAGAAAACTGCAAGTGGTTCGAGAGAAGTGTTCCGGGGAGAGCTCCGTACAGGTGCTTTCCGAGTTAATAGACGGATTATCCTGGCTGCTTTTCTTTTGAGAGACGACTGTTTCAACTGGACTGATTGAATTGCTTCCACCACCATCGCTTTTCCTGGATGCCATAATCTCTCATCGGACATCTGTTTCATGGACATTGTGCTCAAAATCCAGGTGGTGGTAGAAACGAAGTTAAGGAACCAGATTGAGGATTCTTTTATTTTGATACTTTTTTATTCTGAGTAGCCTACTCAGTTTTTCTTTTGGTTCTTGGCCCCAAGACTAGTCCCATGCGGGATACATTTTTGGTTCATTTCAATTACTTCAAATAAATAAATACGTAACTTTATTCTGTCCCTTCGTGGTCACGTGTTTGTTGGGTGGATTGGAGGTCTCATTAATCTAACGGTGTATTAAGCTACAATCAATCTCCTTACTAATCAAAATTGTACCTAGAATCTTAAGTAAGCTGATATAGACTTTAAGCATAGATACCCCACCTCTAGGGGTCACCAGAAGGTGACAGGTGACACTAACATTGTTTAAATGTCCTCAGTATGTTTCGATGGGACCAAACATATATTCAACTAGGTGCAAATACCAACTTACAAAATATTGAATCTATTATTGCCATGTGTGCGATTAAATGAAAGGTAAAATACGAGATGTTCACACTCACCTGGAATGCCCTGGACGACCGTCACACCAACAGAGAGCATGAGGACACATAGCCACAGCTGCTCCATGTTTCACTGCCGGTAGAGCTCTGTGTCTGCCTTCTCGCCTACCAGGACCTGCTGATGATACACGTCAGGTAACCCTTGCACCTGCTGGCTGCACACCCAGCCCCTTTTATGACATGTTGTTCATTTTTATAGCGCATTACTAAGAGTATATTGATTTATCTGATCTCTGACGTTCATTCCAGTGGAAACCATGGGGAGAACGACCTTTTAAAGTACGGCGGCAGAACCACCGTCCTCATTGGCTCCTGGTCCCAGTCCGGTCTCAGTGGCTCTGTAAAGAGCGGCTGATGCTCATGAGCTCATAGCTGATCACATGACTGCTGGTTAACACTGATAAGAAACATTTCACTTATGAGCTCACAACTGTCCGAAATTTCTCATTTCCATTCGAGGAACAAGGAACATTGATTATTTTTTTCCAATAATAACAATAATAATAATAATAGTTTTCAAAAAAGGAAATAAAATATGCAAGGTTTAAAAGAGTAGAAACAAAATCAGTCTGTCATTCCCCTTCCCTGCTCCTCTGCTCAGCTCTTCATACTCCGCATCAACTCCACTGCCGGAGCGCTGCCCCACACGGGGGTCTCCGGACCAAGCCTTAGCGAACACGTCTGTCCATTTGGCCAGTCAGTCTGTTAGAGGCCTGCTGTAGCCTAACACTTCTCCGTGTCTCCTGGATGACCTGCCCGCCTTTCCTCCACGCTGCCAGCCAGCACTCATCGGGCTCTCCTCTGCCCTGCACCACCTGGAGTCCCTCGCATCGCCCCGTATACCAGCCGGCCGCAACCTCGCCTTGTTTCATGGTTTGTCCATGGGGACAATGTGCGGGCTGTTAGGGTCGGCGGGAACGGCTGATCCCTTAGGTGGGGGTTGTGCGGTGATCACCGCCGTGGTCGCCGTGTCTGGGGGCCGCAAAGGATCCTCGGATGGTCGGGGGAAGCGCAAACGCCGCCGAGGGACGTTCCTCTCTGGTGGATGATGGCTCTTTCTTTCTTGATACAAATGTGAATAAAGAAGTGGTGTTGGTCAATTCTAAACAACGTTTTACACAGAAGCCTATTAAAGGGAAAGCTCAGAGTTACAATCAAAGTAATTTAACATCGACTGTTGCTTCTTCTCGTGCATGTCGCAGTACATGTGCAACAGTGACCCCTGGGGTTAGACTTTACGGGGGTTACATAATACGGAGTACCACCAGCCGTAGCAACACCATAAACCTCCTAATAGCATTCCCACGTTTCCCGTCTGGGATTGTTCGAGTACATTGGATATTTTGGTCGAAAATAACACGTTTCCGATTTTCTGAAGAGCTCTCCTTAATGGGCTGAGGAGGCAAATGGCAGCTGCAGTTTCATGATCAGGTACTTTCCACCTCGTTTATAAGGTTTAATTAATTGGTTTGGGTCATAAACAAACACGTTTCTGAGTCAACACTGAAAAACCAAACCAGTTTCAAATCGCTTTGTAATTGCATTCTTTTATTGTATTGCATGCCCACTCAGAGCCTCCTGCCCTGGGCATGGCGCTCCAAACGAGCCCATGTGACCTGTCAGAAGCAGCATGCACGTGACCTCCTCTAGATCACATGACCACAATAGTCAAATATGTCCGACATTGATACAGCCAAGTCTCTGACTGGGCTGCTCAACGGAATAGCTCAAAAAGCATATCACAACCACGGTGAGGTCACCGAGGACCTCCTAAGGACGGAGCTTTACCCCGACCTGTCCCCGGAGGACTTCCACGCCCTGCACGACAAGATGAGAGGCCTGCTGAAGGTAGGCGTGTCTGGATCTCCCAGCGAGTCGAAGGATTCCTATGTTGCACTGGAGGATTGGTCGCCGATATGCTGCAGTTTGCAATAAGCGTCAATACTTTGAGATTAAGAGTTGTATACATATCCACGCTTCTATTCTGACCCTATAGCCTCTGTCATCAGTTGTTCCTGGTGTTTAGAGACGCGTTCCGGTGTTTCAGTTCAACTCGTGAACATCAGCCGAATGCGTGGCTTTGTTGGCGTGGCTACGGCTGCAGTTGGAAATCGGGAAAAGACTCGTAGCTGTCTTTGCGAATGCCTCTTTGATTTGTTCTCAATAAAATGTCAAAAACATAGCCATCTCATTCATATTTGGAGTCTAGTTGGAGGAAACTTGTCACGTAGAACAATTTTAAGCCAAAATAAATGGAAAATGTGTGGGGTTTTTTTTAATAACAAAATACGGGATTCGAACTCATACCATTTGGTGTGGGGGGGGGGGCAATATTTGATAGTTGAGATTCCATTCCGTTGTGCCGTTGAGCCACAGTATCTTGATCAGCTGCAGTACTTTTACTGAGTCTTTTCCCGATTTCCAACAGCTGCCGTAGCCACGACAACAAGTGAAGCATTCGGCTGATGGTCACCAGTTAACACGGTCACGAGTTGAACTGAAACACATGTCCATGTCAGGACTCAAGAATAGTTTGAGAAAGTAGACGTTGACGACGAGTACCTATTTACTGAATGCAGTACAGACATGGTCATTTTGTGTCACTTCAATCAAACGCTGTCACATCGCTCGTTGAGTCGCATCAGCTCCGCCACTAGAGGGCACTGCCGGCCCACTGATTATGTGACTCAGTAGCTGTGTTCGAAATCGTTCCCTGTACACTTGTTCCCTATTCCCTATAGTGTATATGATTTAGTGCACTATATAGGGAATAGGGAACGAGAATTCGGACACTACGCTGAACATTTCTAAACGTCATTTGCGTCAGTAAATGCGCTGGGTATTTGTGTGACGCAGACAGATGCGCCCACATCATGTAAACATACCAGGCACTCACGGGAAAGCTGGAGGTTGTATTGATGTTGAATGTTAAATATTCTATGTTGAATCCCAAATAAATTGTTGACATTTCTAAACGAAAGCCGGAGACTCCATCATTAAATGTATTAGTTTTCGCGGTTATTCAGCTTCTTCTTCTCCTCCGGAAAAACACGACCGCATTGCATTGTGGTATACGGGAGTAACATGTAGGGAACATCGTATTTTAAGTCCACTTAGTGCCCATCGCCTTATTCCGCTCTAGACAATGGGCGCTGCCATGACACCGACTCCGGTTTCTTACTTCCGGTTTGAGGTGATTGACCGTGATTAAATATGAGTTCAGGCACCACTTGTGCGGTTGTTGGTTGCTCAAATAATTCTAAGAAAATTAAAAACCTTTTAGAAACTGAGTGCCTTGATCACAAAATAAGAAGGAGAGAATGTCCCTGTCCGGTTCCCTATCGGCTACATTCAATGCCACAGAGCAGACGTTTAGACTGGCTAGCTGTGCTTAAACTGAAACATCCGCCGAAAAAAGTTTATGTCTGTTCGCACCATTTCGTTCACAAACGACCCACCGAAGACCATCCCAACCCGGAATTATTCCTTGGATACGACAGACCAGTAGTGAAGAAGAGACGAACAATTGTTCGTGTCGAAGCGACAGGTAAGCCACTTTCAATGTTGAATTATGTAAGCGATCGCATCACTTTACAGGTAAACTCCAGTTGTTTACATTTTTACGAGCTCCACCAGCCAGTGCTACAAAAATATGTGGGCAGTCTAACCTACATTTTTATGAATAATATGCCCATTATGTCGCTGGATAGAGTAGATGTGTTGAAAACATGTCCATTATTGGTTTATTCCTGAATGCCACTGTAGTTAGTGCCAGTGGTATGAATTCCTCTGAGGGCTATCGTAGAGCTAGCTGCTATCGTTATGTTGGTCATTCCTGAGCGAGGAAGAGCTTCCACCACCATTTGACATAGGCTTTTACTGTTATGTTGTCAGTGAGAGAAACGTTGACAGAAACTGTAGCGTTTAACATAGCCTATGTGCCCTGTTTTTACAGCAACAGCAGAAGTGACAGACCAGGAGGATGAGGGCATACCTGAGGTGCCACAACAACCATCACACAGCACTGTTTCCAGCCAGTGGGAAGATCCATCTCTCTGGGACCACAGCTATGGTGAACAGCAGGATGTTGAGGAGACGGCCGAAGATGCCACAACACAAACTGAAGATTTCAGCTATTCCATGCTTCAGAGTGATGCAGATTTGTTCCTCTACACTGGAGTCTCACTGGAAACCTTCAACTCTCTTGTTTCCACCTTACGGTGCGGCCACACCAAACGGGTTACTCGCGTTGGATAACGCGAGTAACGCGCCTAACCTGACGCTTGATCATTGTGTGGTGGTTCAACGCTTCCAACGCGTCAACGCGCCAACGCAGCTAGATGAGTCCATGTCCATGCAAGTGAACGGAGCGTTCCCTCTTCGTCATAACTATCAAACCAAACATCCTTCACATTCACCGAGCGAACATTATGAAAGTAAAATGCACATTTCTCGCTAAAAATGTTTCCATAAACGCATTTAATGGCGTAACTATGTTACTATTTCCACCCAGAATAAAGATAGTTGTCGGCCGTGGCTGCGCTGGAGTCCGAGGTAGGAAACCCAAACGCCGCCGTGTTTGGGTGATAGAGTTTAGATCGGGTTAGATTAAATAATCTCTGATATAAATAACAATAATCGGGTTGAATAACTTCACATGGTGTGTCTGGTGTGTTTCCAGCATTCGTAGTGTTGATCAGCAGAGATATAGTCCGACAAGACGTTGAGGTTGCTTAGCAACCAGAGACTCTGTCCATGCAAGTGAACGGAGCGTTCACTCTTCGTCATAACTATCAAACCAAACATCCTTCACATTCACCGAGCGAACTTTATGAAAGTAAAATTCACATTTCTCGCTAAAAATGTTTCCATAAACGCATTTAATAGCGTAACTATGTTACTATTTCCACCCAGAATAAAGAAAGATGTCGGCCGTATGCTTCTGTCCAAGCTCACTACTCTCTACTCTCACTATTGGCTATCGCGGCTAAGCGCCACGCGTTGGAGCGTTGAAAGTTCACATTTCTGAACTCCGGGCGTTGGTGCGTTGGGCGCGTAAAGGCGGCTGCATGCTTCAGCGTTGGTGTTACGTTGTTGCGCAAAATTTACTCAAAGCAATTCATGCTCCCTTTTAGGTTGCGCGTGTTGCCAAGCAATTTACCGCCAGAACAGTAGGTGGAGTAATATGTGGAGTAAAGTTTTTCGTTGAAGACGACCTCGAGAATGACGTCTTTGTCTGTGGGAGTCGTTGGTTTGTTTATGTGCCAGATCGTGTTCTCCCCATACACAGTGAATGATGGCAACAGACAGAGGAACAGGGGTGATGAAGTTGTTGATCATTGGGGTTGTATAAATGTGCATATCTCTCTACATTTTAAAACGACATAATGTGTTGACAGCAAAGTTAACTTCACTTCACGTTAATGCTTTTGTATATGAGCCTGCCGGGTCGTCCTTGCCTTCTGGCTTTTAAAAATGGCGGTATGAAAACAGGAAAATGTGATACTCCAGACAGGAAGTAGTAACCAGACCAGCAGACCAATCACAGCCTTGCAGGCTGCGCGGCTCGCGTAAAAGCTTACGTAAAAAATGTCTAGAAGTCTAGAAAAATCGCCCGACGCACGCAAGACGTGAGAAGTCGCGCAAGGGCGCGCAAGGGCCTCTTGCGCTTGCGCTTACGTAACTGAGCATAAATCGGCCTTTACTGCGTTTACGTGCGTAATTACGTGCGTCTGACGCGCGCCCCTAAAGGTGCGAACACACCAAGCGCGTACCTCGCGTATAAAATCGCCAATTTTTCCATAGGGAACTATTGGTTTACGCGCGTAATGAGGTGCGTACACGCGTATCATGCGTATGGCGAGTGGATAGTGCCAGGATTCCCTGGAGAAGGATAACAACGTGTGAAATGAACGTGTGGAGAAGCTACGCCGCCGCCGTGTGGAGAGGATATGCACGCCGCCGCCGTTGGGACTGGGGTTCGATTCCCAGTCTATATATATAATTTGTTCTTCATTATTTTCTGGTATTAATCTATCCAATGACTTGTTGATGAATAAGTTGATGACATTTTATAAAAAAAAGTTAGTTTTTATGTGTCAGAAAGACAAACTGTTTTAAAACGGATCTCAAAAATGTTTTGATGATTGTATGGGCGTGATGTCACTTCATAGGGCAGAGGGGTATTCCACAAAGCCGGTTTTATCACATAACCGGGCAAATTAACCCAGGGTTTGCGGTAACCCTAGGGTTTCTGTTCCAAAATGAACACGGTATGTTAGTTACTATAGCAACATATACTCTGAATCAAACCTGGTCGGACCAGGTTTTGTGCAGGTTAAGTTTGGAACATAACCCGGTTTTGGGGATTTAAAGCTGCGTTCACCACAGATTCCATGTGTTCACAATGGCATGCCCTTTTGATGAGAGCCCTGTTGATACCGGAGCGCCAATTATTCGTGCAATCCACCGGGAGAGATTTATAAGACCACGGCTATATTCGGATGACTTTTTGCTGGAGAGATACAGATTCTCACGCAAATCTTTAATATATTTAAATAGCCTTCTCTCTAGTTCAGGCGTTCTCACGGCGACGTAGGGTAGCAGGCGTCTTAGTGGCGACGAACTTATCCACACGTCGAGAGTAGACGTACATTTTGTCAGAATTTCCTTATGTACGTGGCCGTGACACCGCCACCGGTGGACGGATCTTCCATGCCGTCGCCGTGACGTCGCTGCTGGTCTCTCGTCTGCAGTCCCAATCAATCCCATTCAAAATTTCACACGTTCCCACGGCGACGTAGGGTAGGCTGCTCCTTCGCCTCTTCCAGGGAATCCTTAGGTTTGGCACTATCCACTCGCCATACATGCGTACCAAGCAACATTTTACTCGCGTATGGGGCGTATGATACGCGCGTATATATACGCGCGTATATATACGCGCGTACGCGAGGAGTTCAAAAAAATTGAACTTTTTACGCTCATACGCGTGATACTTAGCCGCAATAGCCAATCAGCGTGGAGCTTGACCCGACGTCACTGGCAGAGAGTAGTGACCCTTGCACAGAAGCATACGGCCGACATCTTTCTTTATTCTGGGTGGAAATAGTAACATAGTTACGCCATTAAATGCGTTTATGGAAACATTTTTAGCGAGAAATGTGCATTTTACTTTCATAATGTTCACTCGGTGAATGTGAAGGATGTTTGGTTTGATAATTATGACGAAGAGTGAACGCTCCGTTCACTTGCATGGACAGAGTCTCTGGTTGCTAAGCAACATCAACGTCTTGGCGGACTATATATCTGCTGATGAACACTACGAATGCTGGAAACGCACCAGACACACCATGTGAAGTTATTTAACCCGATTATTGTTATTTATATCCGAGATTTATTTAATCTAACCCGATCCAAGCTCTATCATGCACCCAAACACGGCGGCGTTTGGGTTTCCTTCCTCGGACTCCTTAATCCAGCGCAGCCACAGGCGGGTAGCTGCGTACGTAGGACCATTTTTGACACAAAATGGTCAAGCAACATTTTAGCTGCGTATCGCGCGTACATGGTACGCGAGGTACGCGCTTGGTGTGTTCGCACCTTAACGCGACGCTTCAACGCATGTAACGCGTCTACGCGCCTATACCAATGGTTCCCTATGCAAAAATGCCGAGTTTGGACGCCCCTAACGCGAGTAACGCGGTTGGTGTGGCCGTACTGTTAGAAGGATTTGCTGAAAGGGCTTCTGTTTTGTCAGTGCGTGATCAGATACTAATGACACTGATCAAATTGAAATTGAATCGTGTGCTTGGTGACCTTGGTAGGCAGTTTCATGTGTCTCAGAGTGTAGCCAGTAAGGTCATCTCTTTCTGGATCGATAAAATGGAGGAGGTCTTACGCCCTCTTATTATCTGGCTTCCAAAAGAAACCATTAAGGCCACCATGCCAACTGCATTCAAGCGCTTTTTCCCCAACACCACCTGTGTCATCGACTGTAGCGAAAGTTTGTTACAGAAGGTGAAAAATCTTGACTCTAGAGGAGAGTCCTACAGCCATTACTACTCGCACAATACAATCAAGTACCTTTTTGTTGTTGCCCCATGTGGCTTAATCATGTTTATCTCAAGTGGATATGGAGGACGCGCCGGTGACAAGTTTATCACTATGAACTCTGGTATCTTGGACTATTTGAGGCCTGGAGATGAAGTCATGGCAGATCGTGGGTTTTTAATTCGTGATTTATTGTTTGAAAGAAGGGTCAAATTGGTTCTGCCCGCTTTCACTAGAGGGGGTTCTCAGCTAACTGAGGAACAAGTCACAGCAACTCGCAGGATTGCAAATGTGCGGATTCATGTTGAGAGAGCAATTAGGCGACTTAAAGTATATAAGATCTTGTCTCATGTCATACCAATAAACATGACGCCCAAAATTGAAAAAATCCTCAGAATCTGTGCGGCCCTAGCCAACTTAAGGGGTGATCTCATCTGTGAGCGATAGGTGACAACGGTTGTGTTCTGATGCTGTTGGGGTAGGGGTAGGGCACGTACACACACACACACACACACACACACACACACACACACACACACACACACACACACACACACACACACACACACACACACACACACACACACACACACACCCTTTATACATCTACAGAAAGACTGATTACACAATATGTGACCTGAAATTGATTTAATAACACTACTTTGTGCATCTACATAAATTGCTCCTGTATATTTCATATTGACACTTGCTTCCTTTTGTAATTTGTACTGTTTATATTTACTCTTTGTATAAGATTTGTTGTTTACAGAAAGACTGATTACACAATATGTGACATTAAACTGATTTAATAACACTACTTTGTAATATTCACCTATCTACAACAATACTTAATCTCAGCATATATGGAATTGATTGCATAAAAAAAATGTTTCATACTGTTAACAGCAGCAGCAGCTGCAGCATAAAATGTTTCTTATTTAGGTGCTTTTTTATGAATTCATTATGCTCATATATCTGTTGTGTAGTTTCAGTCGCTGAACAACGAATTCATCTACAAGCTGGGGCAACATTGTTGAGAAATAAAATCTCTTCAGATGTCCTACCCTCTCCAGAACATAGGGCTCATCAAATGGTACAGTGAACATAACTGTGTCGTTTGGGCTCCAGATAAACAGTTTGGCCCTCTTCAGACCGGCACAGAACATACCTATTTGTACCTGCATGTAATATCCTCGGCTACCTGTTTTCTGAAGTTGTGGTACTCCATCTACTAGCTTGATATCACTGCAGGTATGGTCAAGCTGATCCAAGAGGGTAGAATGGAGTTTACTTGGGACGGGACATTTTATTGCTAGTAGCACAGATGAGTCAATTACCCCATCTGGGCTTGCTGACAACCATGGCTCTGTAACATTAACAGTGATGCCCATTTGTGTAATGCTCATGCCTTGCTCTCTAAGTGCATTGCCAGTAACCACCTCATTCTCTTTACCATAATTTGTGGCGTAGTTGCCAAGAAAGGAGGGGTAGAGGTGCTCTGCAATGAATTTGTCTGGATTGGTGGATGCTCTAGAAGGAACCTTTTTAGCTGCACTTGCAGTTATTCTTAGTTTTCGTGCGTTGTGCCACAAATCTGAAGAACTCTGCTCCCTTGTCTCAGATTCTAGAGTAAAAGCCTGTGCACTACTCACTTGAACATAACACTCATAAAAGCTTTTACATGTCTCACATGTGAGATCAGAACCAGCATGGGTTTGATGAGGTCTTAAAAATCTTGCATCTACTGCAGTATGTGCAAGGCTACAGGGTTGCACTACTGGTTTGGCTCTGTAACACTTGCCCAACAGACTGTTTTTTAACTGGAAAAGTGGCTTTGTTGGGTCTTTGTCTACATTAGTCAAGAATTCGGCATGTGACATATATTGTGGGGTGTTTGGTAGTGGCTGAGCACCGGACACCCTTACACCAAATTAATCTCCTGCCCTGTGGTGGCTGAAGTTTATGTCCCTCAGTCTTTTTGGCTCAATGTTCCTGACTGTCCCTGCGTTCCACCTGCGCTGCTCATCTGTACATGCAAGCCCTGTCTTCCCGGTAGTTACTGCATTTTCAACCTGTAATGAGCACATTAACAGAACATTATACCCATTTGCCATTTGTTTCAAATGTTGTCATCCTCACCTAGCTAAACTGAATCGAAAAAAACACTCATAAAAAGGGATATGATCACTTTACTTTTATTAATTCACAGATAAACAAAGGATTTTTTTTCTTCTTCATACCTTCCAAAGGATTGCTGCGGCATGACTGCACAATCTCCCTAATCCAGCCATACATGAGCACCCGACAGTCTCTATCAACCCCGACGGCTGCAGCATAACCCAAGCTATAACCTTATGGTTAGCACTTTGGCTCCTGTCGACCTCTGCCTTCAAAAACACATAGTCTTCGTGCTTACATAAAAAAATGCGCCCGACTTTATTGCTATGGAAGTAATTGAAGGCCTCAGTACTTTTATAATTACGCATCTCCTCACGATCTCCACCCTCAGAAAAGACAAAATAATTGATTATATCAATATGGCTAACTCCTGGCCATAGTTTCATCTCATCCACCCAACCTGTCAGTTTTGACGGATTTGGGACTCTGATATGATCTTTTAAGATTTCATCGGCAGTGTGTAGCCACCGACTACTTCCCATCTTGAATGATCAGTTATGTAAAATAACTTCCTTAAGCCTTAATATAACTAGCTTTAAGCGACGCTTGTAGGATCATGCAATGTAAACAAACACTTAACCGGAAATAGAAAACTGTTTAGTCAGTTGAACCCGCTATGAATCATGGGAAATAGAACGGTACTGAGATTTCGAACACCCTACAAAATGGCGTGCACCCTATTTAGTGCACTACATCCATGATAGGGAACGATTTCGAACACAGCTAGAGTCTTGGAACGTGTTCTTTTTTTACCATCATCAATGCTTTGATGATACTTTATCATAGGGTGACCATATTTTGATTTCCAAAAAAGAGGACACTCAGCCCGGCCACGAGATAGCCTACTTAAATGATACTCTCAGTTTACCCAAAGATTCCCTATAATTTTAATATATATATGTATGGATAGAATATTTTGTTATATTACAAAATAATATCTCTCAAAGACAGAAATTCAGATAGGCTTCATAGAGGTTATTGAACTTTCTTTATTATTGTATTGTAAAAAATAAAATATATATATATAAATGTAAAATAAATGTAAAATCTCTAGAATAAAATAATGATAGAAATAATGTCTCTGTGTTAGAAAAATTAACTAGTAAAATAATAGCTCTCTTTCAAATCTTAGTGGATCAATAAATAAATAATATGAAATAATGTTCTAAATGATACCTCTTCTGTATTAGAAAATCCAACTTTAACAATATATTTCTCACTAAATGTTCAGTGTGATGTAAAATAATAAAAAGTACCCTCACAAGATATTACTTACAAAAAACAATATATTATTAACAAAACATGGATATTATTAACAAAATAGGTATTAACAAAAAACAAAATCTTTAGTTATCTTCTTCATCCTCCTTGTCTACCCATCCATATTTTGCAGTAGAGCTGATCTTTCCCAGCAGTTTTCGTTTGCTCAACATGTAAGCATGAAAGTCTTTGCAAGAATATTCCTTCAAATTGTATTTCACAAATAGAATCCCTTTCAGTGATTCAACAGAGAGCTGGTTCCTCTCCTTTGTCCACTGGCTCTGCATCAGTGAGAAAACCCTCTCAACATTTGCATTGTGAGAGGGAAGTGCAAAGACAAACTGTGCAATCTTCAGTAGTTCTGAGTAACATGCAATGCTTTTGGCCTTCTCAAAATATTTGGTCCATTTCTGTTGCACCTGCAGGCCAATGAACTCCTCATCACTGTTGCACCTTTCTGTGAATTTCTTCAGATTGGTGACCTGGTCAAAACACTTGACATCATCAATTGGCACCCCCTTCTCTCCAAGGTACTCGATGCAGGCCTCCACATCATTCCAATCTGGTGGCTCACTAAGATCCATCCACATAAATGTCGAGAACTCTTCCATGGGAGTCATCCACTTCTCCAGATACTCCAGACATGCACTGTACAGGCCCTGCACATCAACACAGAACAGGTCACAGCCCTTACCAAGTCCGTCTCTGCGCTTTTCTGCCAGTAGTCCCTTAACTTTAAGGGACATGAAGCTCTTGCTCTTGCGTTCAAGAAGAATGGTGTGGACGCTGTTCAGTATTTTCTTCATCCCATAATGGAGTTGTTCTCCTTTTCCATGGCTTGAATGTGGGTGTGGAAGACGGACATGAATGAGTGCATGTCCCAGAGGTAGATCTCACTGAAGTCGTTTTCGAAAAACTTCTTTATCACTATGGGAGGCTTTTCTTGAGACAGAAAGAATGCTTTTAAAGCTGGAAACATCTGTATCATCCTCTCAATGCCTGGGAACAATGACAGCCACCTTGTTTTGCTGTGAGAAAGCATCCTTCTGTACTCGATGTCAACAAAATCACAGTACTGCTTCAGATTCTCAGTGCGCACAGTGTAAATGTGGAAGTACTGGTAGATTATGAACATGATATTCTCAAGGTCAACATCTATTGTGTCTACCCCATGATGAACACAATTATTCAATATGTGTGCTGGGCAACCCACACCGATCAGAGTATTGTTCTGCAGCAACGTCTTCAAATTTGCAAACACATTATTTCCCTCTTCATTTCGTCGGATTCCTCCAAAATTTGTGTTGCAGTTGTCGCCAGTAAATGCAATGCATTTTTCAGACAAATTGTTTTTTGCCAGTGTTTCAGTGAGGCATTTTGCAATGGTTTTTGCTGTCTCATTAGGTGTGTCTTTAACCTCAATTAATTTTGTTTGCACACCACCTTTCTTCCAGTCAAAGTGCTGGATTATGATTGGGAATATTTTCGCTGCTCCGTGGTTACTCCCGTCTGTAGAGACACCACAGTACTGGATTTCTTTGAGTGCTTCAAGTGCAACTTCAACCGAGTGGGGCGCTATAACACCGTTCACAATGGCTTCGGTCTTAGTGCGGGCACTACTTAACTTCTTGGCGGTGTCAGAGTCTGGAAATGTCGTTTTTAACAAGACACTAGTGCAATCCATAGACCTGTAGCTGTGGTGGTGTTTAACAGTATGAAATGCCAACGCATACTCCGCTGCATTTACAGCATCCTCTGTTTTTCCAGGTTTCACAAAGAATTCAGTCAACTTTGCTGAACTACTCTCACATCGCACTGCCTTTTTATGCTTCTCTGTGTCCATATGAGCTGTGAGGTCCCCGGCACCTTTATTGGACACAGACACATATGTACAAGCTTTGCACACGGTGCACTCAGCCTCCCATATGTCCCGACCGGGTCGGTAAACTGGGAATTTTTTTCGCAGTTCATCTGTGAATGTGCATTTGCGCTTTGGCATCTTGAACCCTTCAGCTGCACCGCCGGTGTCTGCTGCTTTTCTTCTGTTTTGGAAATCCGCCCACAGTAAGGTGACCAGATTTCTGAAATGAAAATCTGGGACATTTTCAATGTGGCGGTGAAAAATCCTTAAATATTATCATTATGAAATAAAAAATGGTAGTAGTAAGTACTTTTTTCATGTATTTTAACCAGCTTTTATTACACAAAAGGACCTGGTTAATAAATCAAAATATCAGCACCCACAAATATCATGTATCAGTAGCGCACAGCAGTGTCAAAAACACAAATGTAGAATACTTTAGAAAAAACATCTCTTCCAAAGTTAAGTGCCATGTGCAAAGACAGCTGCCAGACCAGTAGCTAGTAAATATCATTCAAGATGTAATTAATAATAATTACCAAGTCATAACATATGAGTATATTAATATTATACATGACTCAGGGCATCAGCTAATCAGATGGTCTGCATTTATAGCTACTACAGTCATTAGTTACCCACACAGCCCGACACAAAATACAGAAGTTAGCCTAACACACACAACTATCAACCATTGATTATTATTATTTTTAACAGAGTCTCATGTTCCTATGCCTACAGGAAAATCACATGTTACCAAAGCAGTCTTCCACCTCCCCCTCTTCCAAAACAGGGCCACATACAATGTCATCACCTGGTAATCTCATGCTAACGTTAACGTTACAGCGTCACTAATGACAGATATGAAAACATTGTCATAATGTTAACGTCCACTGACTTTTATAACGTTACGTTAGGTCTTCAATTCAGACCTAACGTCCAAGTCTACTGCCAATTCACACAAAATAAATAAGTTAATATACACAACATACCATTTATGACCGCTGGTCTTCTTTTCTTTCCTTTTTGCCGCCTCTAGATTGTTGTTGTTGACGCTGCCGCGTCTGGTCGTACGTCCTGATTAACGTCTGTACGTCATACGACGTCTTCTCTGGCGATGCGTTAAATGGCTACTGTAATAACGCTAACCCACAATGACAACCGGGGGAGGGGGGGCACACACATATACACACATATACACGCACAGAAGGAAAACCGGACATTATCATCAATTAATAAAAAAAACCCGGACGCCCCGGACGGGACGTAAAATGTGGACATGTCCGGGGAAAAGAGGACGTTTGGTCAGCCTACTTTATCATGAATTCACTCTTTGTCAACTCAATGCCAAAATGACAAACCCTTTAAGTTGAGTAAGCATACATATTTTATGAAAGGGGTCGTTCATATAAATGCAATATACTCATTTATCACAGCAGCTCACAATAATCAATTAGGCATTTCTGTGTGGAGGCTAAATAACTTCTGTGTCCTCCTTCTTGTCCACCTCCCAGTCAATCGCTATGGCGGACATGGACCCCGGCCAGCTGGAGGCCTTCCTCACGGCCCAGATGAAGAGGCAGGGCGGCGGAGGGATGAGCGAGGGTCAGGCCAGCGCCCTCTCCCGCTTCTGGAGGAGCCAGCGGGCCAGGGTGCGGGAGAGCCTGCTAGCCCAGAGCCGCTGGGAGCCCGGCCTGCGGGGCCTGGCCTGGAGGGTGGACCTGCAGACATCCAGCGGCCGGGGGCCGGAGGCCGCCCCGGGGGGGCCTGTGGCCCTGCTGGAGCTGGAGCTGGGACGCCCCTCCCAGGTCAAACCCCCTGTGGTTCACTGTCACCTGTCGTTAGGGAACATTATGCACAGTTACTTCATATTTCCACCATATTTTACCAATCTTCAATTTTACAATGAAGAGATGAAGAAGTATCCATACTACTGCATATGACCCAACCCCAACCCACAGTCCACTGGTGTAACTGATGTCCGTTTAAGTGTACTTCCTTGATTTGAAATAGCAGGGTAGGCTGTAGATTTGACCCCCATTTCTAGGGTAGTGTTATGCCTGTTTGAGCTCCCACTATAAGGTACTGGTTCCGAATGTCCCCACCGTACCTGTTGGCATCCTAGAGCCAGAGCTCATGACCTCTGGCTGTTCTCAACTCATCACTTTGGATGAGAGCATTTACTGAATAGTAGGGCTGGGCGTGTGCTTGGAGCAGCTGTAGTCCTACAACTCAAGCACCAATTGGTTGGATTGGTCCAACATGTACAGGTTCTTGTACATGTACTAAACAACAAAGACACTTAGGCCTATCTAATTAACAGAGAATTTAACTTCAATACCTTACTAAAATGAATGGCAATTTGATAAAATCGTGTTTGTTTTGTTCCCTTATATGGACACACACGTATCACATCAAACAAATGCGTACACATGTTTTTGTCTGGTGGCAGCAGTTAATCAGGTCTTATTCAATAGAGCGATTCGGTTTATTTCAAATTACCTTGTGTAAACATGTGTCTGGCCAGGGGCTTTTGAAACGCCCGCCTGAGGTCAGGACTTTAACCTATCCATGTCGGCGTCACTCCTTCATGTTGGCCCTCTCTGTGTCTTTAGAAATGACATGTTATACCTTTTAACTAACGTCCCGTAGATGATGGTTAAAAGTTAGACGATCAGGCAGGGCCCGGTCTACCCTGGTGTAGTCAGGGGCCGGTCTACCCTGATATTGGCAGGTCTACCCTGATGTAGGCAGGGCCAGGTCTACCCTGATATAGGCGGGGCCAAGAGGGGGCCAGTGTAGTGCAGAGAATGCAACAAAGAATGACCATGTGTAATCGTAGAGTGAAATTGTATTAGCCTTATGCGTTTTGGGATCGCTTTAGCACGCTAGCATGCTTGCATGTGGGCATTAGTATGTTATCATGGTAATAGGGTGGAAGTGTGAGTGTTTGAACCATGGCAGCCTAGCACCCACGGGCCAGGATGTTGGCATGGTGATGGAAAGCGACTGACCATGTGTGCTAGTTCAGTAGTGTGATAGCACTTTAGCATAGCAATGTTTCCACTAGTGGTGATGGCCCAGGGTGCTGCGGTGGGGAGGCTGCTGGAGGCCAGTAGATGTGGAGCTCCCCAGGCCAAGCCTGCTCAGGGTTCCCTGTGTCCCTGACGGGGCCTACGGGTGTCTGGCTTTGGTGGAGATCTCATTATCAAGGGTTGTGTGTTTGTATCCATTTGTACATATTTACAAAGGATAAACAGACTAGACTACTAATGTTTTTTTTAACGAAAGAGTGAATCCCAGTCATTATGAGGTTGGTCATGAGGGATTATGGGGTTGGACACACACACACACACACACACACACACACACACACACACACACACACACACACACACACACACACACACACACACACACACACACACACACACACACACACACACACACACACACACACACACACACTGAACTCTGCACTGGTTGCATTAGATAAGGATTGTATAAATCACATCACCGTTTATACAATGCAATATAAGTTGTCCTGATGACTGCTAACTGCCATACCCTTTGTTGTTTGGTAAAGTGATCAGGAGATGGGATCTTGAGTTCACATGTACAAAGTGTACCCGTTTGCGTTGAAGATCAGGGTCACCCACGCCTCTTATCCACCGTGAGGCAGCGCTGCAGACCAGCTTTGGTCCAGCACAGGGCTGGGGGGACAGGCAGCCAGCGGTCAGCCTGTCCCGGATCCTGTTTGAGTGTAGTAGATGGAGTCGCTCAATAGACACACTTTAGCTGTTGGCGTCAGGAGACCCCAACTGGAACCAGCGTCAAAATTAGGATTATCATGAATCCTTGATTTATAAACATGACAATGAGGACTCCTTTAAGACCCCAATGCTTCTGTTGGAGACATTTTATCATTCAATGTATTTAGTGTTCGACTACTGTGCACCTAAAGGAGAATGCTGCTGGCCAGATGACAATTAATGATCTGAGCCATCATAACTTCTTGTTGTGAGACATAGTCCCATGGTCTGATCTAGAGGACATCAGAACCCCTTATTGGGGTCACCTGGTCTGATGAAGCACTGATGTGGGACTCCGGTCTCTCCGATGTCCGGGAGCCATTGATGTCCAGAAATGCATTGCAACATTGGTCTGGTCCTTTAACGAAGCACCCCTCTCATTTGTCTAATTGGTCTGGTGCTTAAACGAAGCACCCCTCTTATTCATCTACTTGCTCTGGTCATTTATGGAAGCACTGCTCTCATTTATCTACTTGGTTTGGTGCTTTATCAAAGCACCACTCTTATTTATCTACTTGGTCTGGTCCTTTAACAAAGCGCCACTCTCATTTATCTACTTGGTCTGACTCCTTTTATGAAAAACCCTTCTCATTTATCTACTTGGTCTGGTCCTTGAATGAAGCACCCCTCTCATTTATCTACTTTGTCTGGTCCTTTAACAAAGCAACCCTCTCATTATCTACCTGGTCTTGTCCTCTAATGAAGCACCCCTCTCATGTCTTTATCTACTTGGTTTATTCCTCAAATGAAGCACCCCTCTCATGTCTTTATCTACTTGGTATTGTCCTCTAATGAAGCACCCCTCTCATGTCTTTATCCACTTGGTCTTGTCCTCTGATGAAGCATCCTTCTCATGACTTCATCTACTTGATCTTCCTTGTCTTAAATCTTTCCATCTCTCCCTCCCCTTCCTCCTCCTTGGAATTATTCTGAAGTTATTGTCCCCATTTCAAAATAGCTCCTGCACTCTTTCTTCTTCTTCTCTTTTTTAGTGGGTCTAATAATATTAATGGAGAGAGTTCTGGCCCACTTCTGTTACTGCAGACCCAGACCCATGCCTCTGGCTCCGAGCCACTGGGCCGTTCTCTAGGGGAACTCTGAGGGGAAAGGACGCCAATTTGCAGACATCAACTCTCATCTAATGTGGATGTTTATGATATAATGTCGATGTTTATAATATTTGTATGGTTACCTTCTCGATCTTGGTGGTACCCTGAGGCATCAAGAGGTTTGTGTTTGAATACCAAAAGGGAGTTGCAATAGTAGCAATGTCATTAGTAATACATACGTTGTGGTTGACAAGGTACTATTGGTGTTTGGTCCCTGCATAACGCATCACGCTAGTGCACCAGTAGTGTTGGCCCCATAAGGAGGGCGGGCCCCCATGGGGACCCCTGAGGGCCCATTGTTCAGCATGCTGTGTTAACAGATGGTTTTCTAAAAGCAGGCTGTGGCTGGTTCCATTATGTATGGCTGGTGGTGGCTCCATACAGTCCCTGTCAAGGGAGGAGGTTCCTACAAAGATTGATTTGTATTCAATTATTGAAATTATTTAACCATAGGTCATAGTGTACAAGCAAGATGGGGATTATGATTAAAAATGTAAACATGTTATCTCTAGAAACGTTTGGCTGATCTGGGCGCTGTTGTTTGTACACAAATTAAAACATACTTATGAATATTATATTCAATGTGTGCCAAGTCCTTTCCACTCAATGCCACTCAATTGTACACATTGCATCATTCATGAATGGTTGAATGGGTTTGCTGTACAACAGTTGATTGGCTGACAGGCCCGTAACTACGCTATCTACACAGGCTTTCATGGCGAGGACATGTGATACTCTTCTTCTTCATACTCTGAATGATGACAGATCGGGTTCTTCCTCGCCGGGTAGGGTGTCAACTTATGTAAACGTCAGCATCATCATGGCGTCGGGCCAGACAACGTGGGCTTCACTAACAAACATTAGCCATCAGCATCATGTTGACAGACTAGCAGGTGATGATTGCTTGTATTGATCATCCTACTGCAGACCAGGAATGCACCAGGTTCTGCATTTGAAACGATGTTCCTTCAACAAAGTCGTCAGGAGCTGTCGTCACTGCTGTCCTGCATGCGGCAGTGGGTTACTCCATAGTATTACTGACCCAACCGCCTGACTGACGTTGCCCTCCCCCCCAAACTCTCTTCCTCCCCCAGGTCTCGGAGTACGTGTGTCTGGAGTGTGACGAGGTCACCGTCAACCAGGTGCTGAAGAAGATGGCCGACATCCAGAGGAGCATCGACACCGTCGTGCACCGTAGCTAGACCGACGGAGACCGGTACAGGACCGGACCGGTCTGTAGTCCTGCTGCCCTGCACAGGAGTCCTAGACCGTGTCTGTGTCTGTAGTCCTGCTGACCTGGAGGAGGATTAGGTGGAGGATTCTTTCTCCGGCTCAGATCCTCTCGCAACTTGAAAGAAAGCTGATGATGGGACTTCTGAAAACATTTTGTGTTACTCCTCAAAGCTGTAGCCGATCGTTTCCTCTTGGGGCCTCAGTGAACGTCTTCTTTGTCTACAAACCCACTTATTAGAGCTGAACTCCTCCTTAACTATTACGTTGTATTGGAAGATGCCTACCGTAAATACTTGATTAAACATGAGTTTTAATTGTAGCTTTGGACCTTCTCACATTTAATTCATTTGCAGTCTCTGCACAACAGCAAACAATTAGATCATGCATGTTTACTTTTGCCATTTTGGATATTTGTTGTGATGCAGTCATTGTCCTGCTTGCTCTGGCCTCTGACCTTCGACCTTCCGCATCAGAGACTGTTTTGTTGCACTGAGGAAGCTGAAATTTGTGTCAATTTTTGTGTCAAACTGAACCAAGAAGTTTCTTAAATCTGTTCCTTGTGGTTTCATGTCCTGAAGCACACCCTAAATAACTGATTGCAAATATTTTTGTTAAGTTGATTATCTGGTTCAAGCTCTACTTGTGGTATGCAATGATAAATACATGAATCATTAATCACAGATACAGTTTGGAATCCGTTGTAATTATGTGTACAATCTTGGTTTATCTGTACCAATATGCAAGCAGCTGATCTCTTCTACTGAACAGTTACCTCAATCTAACAAAAATATGAATTCCCAGGCCTCTGCCACTATTGCGCTGCGAGTCAGCTGGATTCCATCTCACCAGGCGTGACGTTATGATAGACGCTGATAGACCTCCCAGATGCATCGGTTTACAATTAAGGTTTCTCGTCACATTGCATTTTGCATTTTGTAACTCTGGGCAGTTGTGAATGGCGTACAGATGCTACACAATATTATTTCTGGGTGGAGACTACAGAGGGCCTGGGAGAGATAAAGAGGGCTCCACCCTAATCTGGGTTTGCCAGCAGGGAGTTTAAAATAAATCAGAAATTACCACTGTGCGCGGGATTCTGGTCGTCGGAAGTTATTTTGTGAAAATGAAAAACAAGACGAGTGGCCAATGATATGGCGTCTAAACTCCTCCCGGTCTCCAGAAGTTTGCGTGATCATTGAATGCCCACCTCGGACCTCGCTGGATCATCGGGACCCGGTGCGCCCGGTCTGTTCTCCAGGTAAGCTGCCCCTGTTGCTTTACTCTTATTAGGTACTTCGGTATAGGTTTGGATTATAGACTGCATAAAAAATGGTTTTAAATAAAAACAAACGTGGCAAGGTCGGATACATTGAACATAAACTGAATCCACGCAATTATGCTCCTGGATGTGTCTACAGCCAGACCCGGGCGCGTGGTCCGCTTCCTTCATACTACGCTCTGGAGGCAGGTGCGCTCCGCTGCAGCCAGTGGGCTGTGGGTGGTCTGCCTATATGAGGCTGGACTGGCCGTCTGGTAGGTGAAACTAATGGCGAATCTTTTGAACACGGCTGGTTATGTGACGGTGCCATAATGAAAGCATTTCAAGATATGTAAGAGATATGAGTTGTCAAACTTCCAAAACAAGGAAAGCTTAATACACCATTTATTACCTCCTAGCCTACTTCGTTTTCCCAAACCTGCCGTTAGCGCTCCAGGTTTCTGTTGGTCCTGTGAGTTGTTACAGGCACTCATTGTGTGATCGCTCCAGGCCATCTGCCAAAAGGGCAGAGGTGTCAAAAGTATTCACATTCATTAGGCTACTCAAGTAGAAATATAGATACTAGCGTTTAAAAATACTTCTGTAGAAGTTGTAGCATCAACTCAAGCTTTTTACTTAAGTAAAAGTATGAAAGTAGTGGTTTCAAAACTACTTAAAGTATTAAAGTAAAAGTAATGCAAGGGGGGAAAAATGACATTAAGGACAAAAGCTTAGGCCGTGCCACAGGGGCCTATACAATTACAATCAGCTTTTCCAAAAAATAAATTTTTGGAATCAAGGAATTCTGCATTTATCCCATCCGTGAATTAGTGACACACACACAGCACACCTCTATATCACACTGCCCCACTTCCCCCAAAAAAACATTTTTCTAAAGGCCATCTAATGACGATAATGTTAATGTTGAAAAAATTGGGATGCACCTGTTTCAGGCACATTTGTGCCCATTGAAAATGAACGGATATTAGTACAATGCAAATACATTAAAGGGACACTGTGTAACATTTTAAGTAATTTATTACCTCAAATCAACGTATTCATTCATAAATAAGTCCTCATTGGTGTAAAATTATCTCTGCCAAAAATCTCACTTATCCTCCTGAGCGAAGAATAATTAATATGCAGTTACATAGGACGGGTAAGCTTTATGGAGGCTTCCATGTTCTTCCGGTCTATCAACTGCCGAGAGGGACAAAAAGCACTACGTGGTACAGGAAATGCAATCGCGTTTTCACTCTGAGCCAGCGTGAATGATGACTGAAATAATTCACTATCTTGCTCGAGGAGTAATTACTCATACATCATTAGCTTACACTAATGATTCAATGCAGTTTGAAATTTGTTTGAAATAACAAACCTCATCATCACTCGAATGACTCGATGAGGTAGTATTGGATGTCATGACATAGATTCTTGGCACATACTGCCCACTGTAGTTTTTGAACAAGTGAGCACTATCAGTTTGAATGCAACATACAATCGTACCACTAGATGGGAGTAATTTTTACACAGTGTCCCTTTAAAGAACAATATATGTGTACTACTGAGCATTAATATGTGTTTAATGGAGCGGACGATATGATGACTAGTTCCCTGTAAGCATTGGAATGGTGCAAAAAGTCAAACTTCAGAGGCATGTTATCAAAAGGCTTTATTGGGAATGTAAATGTATGTATCCAAGCCTAGCTGCAGGAATTTAAGATGTAACGAGTAAGAACTGAGTTGTTTTTGCATCCAACCATTTAAAAAAATTCTTCCAGGTACGGCCAGGGATGTAGAAGGGTTGGCTGGTCTTCTTGGCTACCAACCTCCTCACTGGTGCTTGGTTGGGACATTTCGCTCATCTACGTCTGCTATTTCGTAGCTGGAATGTGGCGCGATTTATGTCATGTCAGAGAATGTAGACGGGCTCTGGTCATGCGCAGGTGCCAAGGATCGCGTATAAACCAATAGGGTGTCAGAATGGTTTATGTTTCTATTCTCATCCAACCAATCAAATCACTCTATCCTATGACGCGAATAATCTGGATAGGTTTTTTTTTCTGCGGAATAAAAACAAGACGAAATTAAATAGGAGTAACGAAAAAGTTAGGAGTAGAAAGTACAGATAAGTGCGTGAATTTATAAGAAGTAGAAGTAAAAAGTAGGCTGAAAAATAATAACTCCAGTAAAGTATTGATACCCAAAATTCCTACTTAAGTAAGGTAACAAAGTATTTGTACTTAGTTACTTGACACCTCTGCAAAAGGGGTCATGCAAAACCCAAAGCTCTCATTCCATCACCATTTATCAATAGAAAATCGGCTGCAGGTGCACAGACCAGGTGTTGTGGTTTACTTTCTAGCACAAAGCTGCTTGACAGCTTGGTTCATAACAACGGGGAGTTTGTATGTTCTCCCGTGTTCACGTGGGTTTTCATCCGGTTGCTTTGTTTTCCTCCCACACCAAAATACATCCGTGTTGGGTCAATACTTTGGAGACCTGGAGTTGGTCCCCAGGCACTGCACTGTAGCTGCCCACTGCTGCTATTGATGGTTAAAGTCTCCCAGTGCTGCTAGTGGTGGTGTAAAGTCTCCCAGTGCTGCTAGTGGTGGTATAAAGTCTCCTACTGCTACTAGTGATGGTCAAAGTCTTTCAATGCTGCTAGTGATGGTTAACTTCTCCCAGTACTGCTAGTGATGGTTAAAGTCTCCCAGTGCTGCTAGTGATGGTTAAAGTCTCCCAGTGCTGCTAGTGATGGTTAAAGTCTGCTTAAATGCTCCTAATGATGGTAGTGATGGTTAAATGCTGCTAATTTAGCGAGTGATGGTTGCATTCTGCTAGTGATGGTTAAATGCTCCTAGCGCTGCTAGTGATGGTTAAATGCTGCTTGTGCTGCTAGTTATGGTTAAATGCTCTTAGTGATGGTAGTGATGGTTAAATGCAGATATCTCATTTGGTGTATTTACACTGTTAGGGTGCCTGCATGTTTCTATGTCTGGCTTTTACCACATTGCTAACGCAGGATGTATAAGCTGTACTGCTTTGAATATGAATGCCTACATCGGATACCCCGGAAATCCAGAGTTCTCGCGAGAGCACAATTTTGAATTTGGGAATGAGTAATATACCCTTTCCGAAGGAGTGGTTCAAGATGGCGGAGTGAGAGGCAGCACTTTTGCAGGCTCCGGGGACTTAATTCAGTCCATGAACCGTGATTAAACGGTGTAAAAACCCTCTGCTAAACAGCTATTTAACTTTGTGTCTGATAAAGTGACAAAAATAGAAAACCGTTGAGCTTTTTCTTTTTGTGACTTTTCTGATCATGACTACAATTTGGTTGCTCTCCACGAGGCATGTGACGATCGACATTGATGAAGCAAATATGTGCAAATGCAATTGCTTCAAAAGAATACAAACTGAACAAACAACAGACGCCAATAAAAGAGCCGAATCCCAAGAAACAGCGAGGCCAAAGCGGAATTGAAGACGGAAACACTAATGCTGCAATTGTACATGCGGTGCAAGCTCTGACCAGGAAAATGGACGAACAGAGGGAACTTTTGAAGAGTTTTGACAGACGTGTTGAGGCTAACACAAAGGCATCCAAATAAAACAGAAAGGAAATCTGCGTGCTACAGAAAAAGATACATCGATAGTATTACTCATACTATCGACCTATTACTCGATAGTATGAGTAATAGGTCAATGTTGTTCTCATATCAGACCTTTGCTACAATAGCTGTTTATCTTTAGGTCTTTTTCTTTCCCTTTATGATGAGGGTTTTTTGCACTAAACATATAGGATAAGGACTAAGTTACTCATTCCTGCGCATCGTTACACTCTTTTGGTACATTATTTTAAGGCTATTGACTATAGGCCTACTACCTAAATGTGGTCCTTTATTTCTTTAAATACTAGGGGGTTAAAAAATTATGTAAAAGTCCTTGTGGGCATTTGCAGGTGGGAGAGGCATATTATATCATAGATGCGGGACTAAAAATTACAGTTCTTTGCGGGAGCGGGTGGGAGCGGTACTGTACAAGGCGGGAGCGGGCGGGAGCAGGACACTGAATATTGTGTCCCGCGCAGACCTCTAGTGTGAACGTGGTCGGCTGGTTGTTGAGTGGCTGAGGCTGCCGCTGCGCTCGGTGGGATGTAGACTGCACACTGGATGATGGAGGAGATTTCATTCATTGTGAGATGCACAGTGCTCCAGCCGAGCTAGTGCGCCACCTTTCTTGCCCCTCTTCCTCAGCTGATGTTTTGGTCATCCTCGAGGGAAATTAGGTGGTATATCCAGAACGAGAGAATGTGAGACCGGCCGGTTGTCCTGTATGCAAATGATTTTGGCTCTTTCATACCGAATAAGCCCATTGCATGATTCCAGAAGTACACAAAACAGTATATAAACAAAACAAACAAAGAGCAACACCGAGTCGCCATAGTATGACGCCATCTTATGATCGCAAGTTTATGATTAATGATAAACTGGTATCCTGTATGCCCTGTTAACTGACTGTAGGTTAGATAACAACTCGCAAAGCACATGGCCTTTTGTAAGACAGGCTTTTGATTGCTTTTGGATTAGAAATTGTTTCTGTTGGGTTTAAACTATCATTGTCTTTCCGATTTTGAGTTAATTTTTTTTTCCGTTAAAACATTATTTCCTAAAAATCCTCTCCCTCATTCACCATTGACTTTGATTGGTCTGAATTCCTCCCAGAATGTTCTTAATTCTAAATAGTCTCATACAGAGACAGGCACAGTCATCTCAAAACAGATATTCTCCCATTGAATTTCACTCACTTTTAGCTAAAGGATATCGTGGCCATTCTTATCAGATGACACTCAAATAATAGCTGTTCAGGCACCTTTAATTCCTTATTTTACATTCTGACAGAAACCCAGAGAAAAACAAACAATTAGCAATGTAATACTGTTAGGGTCAAGAATCAACACAATGACCCAGATTGAGGCTACTAAATTGATGTCATGCATGGAGCATAATTATAAACACGTGATGGCTTGGTGACTCTGCTGAAGGGGGAGTGGAGAAGGAGGGGCGGTGTGGATAGAGATATGTGATGCCTGTTCCTGGAGGACTAGCATGCACATGACTTGTATGCTGACCAGCTCTGTCACCGAAGAGGGAAGCGAAGTCGCTCACTGACCTTCAGTTTATTACTGTTTCCTTCCTTTTTTCTCTCAGTGTTGCTATGTTTCCAAACATCCCATTGTATCCTGGATTTGTTGTACGTCTGCAAGCCTTAAATAGTTGAATCCATTCTGTCTCTGATGCTGAAATGTGTAATTTAGCAGAGTGTTTTTTGTTGATTTGTGTCCTTTGTTTTATCCATAGGCCCAAAGACAAAGCACAATGGCCGTCGGTCACCGGAGAAGCAGGGTTCTCAGTGGCACAATGATGCTCATCTTCATCGGTTTGCTGGTGGTTGTGGCAAGGATGATGGGCCAGCACAAGCAAAGCATCCACAAACTGAACGTACCGTTAAGGTTTTGGCGTTGGTGGACATGGAGTGAATCCTTCTGGAACAGGGAGCAGCAGCACCTGGATCTCCTCTACAACCCCATCCTGAACGTGGCGCCCACCAGGGACGACTCCCTGGTGGCCCGGACGCCCTGGTGGCTTAATAACTCCCAGGCCCTCAAACCCTGTGAGCCAGACCACCGGGTCCCCCGACAAGTAGGGGACTACAACACCTTGCCCCAGCGTTTCCAGGACTTCCTTTTGTACATGCGCTGCAGAGCCTACCCCATTCTCATCAATCAACCACACCTCTGTGACGACAGACCCTTCCTCCTCTTGGCCATCAAGTCGCTAGCACCTCACTTTGACCGCCGGCAGGCCATCCGGCAGTCCTGGGGACGGGCGGGTAACGTGGCCAATCGGACGGTGGTGACCGTGTTCCTCCTTGGCACCGCCTCCTCGGTGGACCACTTCCCTGATCTATCGGGGATGCTGAGCCACGAGGCGGAGCGGAACAGAGATCTACTCCAATGGGATTACAGGGACTCCTTCTTCAACCTCACACTCAAAGAAACTCACTTCCTGGAGTGGTTCAGTCAACACTGTTCCAACGCCCCCTACATCCTGAAGGGGGATGACGACGTTTTCGTCAACACCCGGCAAATCATCCAATACCTGGAACATCTGCCAGAGGGGATGACAAAAGACCTCTTTGTTGGTGACGTCATCCAGAACGCCAGCCCCCACCGGGATCACAGGCTCAAGTACTTCATCCCCGAGAGTGTGTTTGTGGGCGACTACCCCCCCTACGCAGGCGGAGGAGGGTATCTCTACTCAGGGCCTTTGGCACTGCGTCTTTACAAAGTCTCCCAGCAGGTGGCGCTCTTCCCGATCGACGATGTTTTTACTGGGATGTGTTTGAAGAAGATGGGACTGGTGCCAGAGAAACACAAGGGCTTCCAAACCTTTGATGTGGACAAGAAGTACAGGGAGAACCCGTGTGTGTACAAGAACCTGATCCTGGTTCACAGTCGGACCCCACAGGAGATGATCAAGATCTGGTCCTGGCTCGCTGACCCCAGACTAGACTGCCAGAACTCCACGAGGTGAACGAGGCCACCGGATAACAACCGTCCATTCTAACATAGTCGTCCAAACCTGCAGGTTCAAACTGGAAGAAGAGATGGATTGTAGAGAAAGGCCTTAACGTGTTCAGGGGTGCTAATTCCTTGGAAAATAATGATGAAAGAAAATATTGGAATCATTTTATTTGTAACCAAACCTTTACGACTGTGTTATTATCTGTCACTTTTATGGAAATATTTGCAGATTTCTGACCTAGGCTGAAGAAGCTATGGAATTAGTTAGACAATGACATTACACATTTTAAAGTGCCAGCACCAAACCAGACCTACAAATAGGAGGAATGTCTGAATGCATTATCACTAAATGGAGAATGGGTCAAAGGGAAAGTCGCAGTGGATTACTGGATTTACTAAGAAACAGAACAGTTGATCAACTTTCAAACCTGAACCATGTTTCCCGAAACAAAGAAGAATTAGTTACTAGTAACACGGTATCTTCCTCTTAAATTTTTTCTGTGTAAACCCATCTTAAATATACTTCTCTAATGAATTTTAAACGATTAAATGTACAGTATTTCTCTTTTCAGGACAGCATGAGAGAGCCAGGGTATCTGTTCAACAGTGCTCTGACATCATATTAAATATGTCAATGGCGATTATATTGTAGATATCAAAATTACTTGATTCGGATACATTGTCAATGTCATTAGTATGATTTATTGAGTTAATTTGATTGAATGTCTATGAGTTTTTATATCAATAAGAGCTTCATTTTAGGTATAGTAATAAAGGGATTCAAGTTTATTCAAATTTCACTTGTGTGTGTGTGCGTGTGTGTGTGTGTGTGTGTGTGCGTGTGTGTGTGTGTGTGTGTGTGTGTGTGTGTGTGTGTGTGTGTGTGTGTGTGTGTGTGTCAGAGGTGTCAAAAGTATTCACATTCATTACTCAAGTAGAAACATAGATACTAGCATTTAAAAATACTTCTGTAGAAGTTGTAGTATCAACTCAAGCTTTTTACTTAAGTAAAAGTATAAAAGTACTGGTTTCAAAACTACTTAAAGTATTAAAGTAAAAGTAATGCAAGGGGGGAAAATGCCATCAAGGACAAAAGCTTAGGCCGTGCCACAGGGGCCTACAGAATTACAATCAGCTTTTTTGCCAAGTATGCTTCCACCTACAAGGATTTTTTGGAATCAAGGAATTCTGCATTCATCCCATCCGTGAATTAGTGACACACACACAGCACACCTCTATAGCACACTGCCCCACTTCCCCCAAAAAAACATTTTTCTAAAGGCCATCTAATGACTATAATGTTAATGTTGAAAGAATTGGGATGCACCTGTTTCAGACACATTTATGCCCATTGAAAATAAACGCATATTAGTACAATGCATATGTGTAGGCCTACTACTGAGCATTAACATGTGTTTCATGGAGTGGACGATATGATGACTAGTTCCCTGTAAGCATTGGAAGGGTGCAAAAAGTCAAACTTCAGAGGCATGTTATCAAAAGCCTTTATTGGGAATGTAAATGTATGTATCCAAGCTTAGCTGCAGGAATTTAAGATGTAACGAGTAAGAACTGAGTTGTTTTTGCATCGAACCATTTAAAAAAATTCTTCCAGGTACGGCCAGGGATGTAGAAGGGTTGGCTGGTCTTCTTGGCTACCAACCTCCTCACTGGTGCTTGGTTGGGACATTTGACTCATCTACGTCTGCTATTTCCTAGCTTGAATGTGGCGCGATTTATGTCATGTCAGAGAATGTAGACGGGCTCTGGTCATGCGCAGGTGCCAAGGATCGCATATAAACCAATAGGGTGTCAGAATGGTTTATGTTTCTATTCTCATCCAACCAATCAAATCACTCTATCCGATGGCGCAAATTATCTGGATAGGTTTTTATTTATTTATTTTTCTGCGGAATAAAAACAAGACAAAATTAAATAGGAGTAGCGAAAAAGTAAGGAGTAGAAACTATACAGATAAGTGCGTGAAAATGTAATAAGTAGAAGTAAAAAGTAGGCTGAAAAATAATTACTCCAGTAAAGTATAGATACCCAAAATTTCTACTTAAGTAAGGTAACTAAGTATTTGTACTTAGTTACATGACACCTCTGGTGTGTGTGTGTGTGTGTGTGTGTGTGTGTGTGTGTGTGTGTGTGTGTGTGTGTGTGTGTGTGTGTGTGTGTGTGTGTGTGTGTGTGTGTGTGTGTGTGTGCCCATGCGTGCGTGTGTGTGGGAGGGAGGGAGGGTGTGGGTGTGTCTGTCTCCGTGTTCCTGCTATTCAAAACTGGGACTCTCTAAATCGACGCCACTTCGACCTGGGCGGGACTTTACATCCTACGTCACTCGCTATGGGTGTGCATATGTGAGCGTAGCCGTTTGTCTCAGGGCTCTGTGCACGAACTCCTTTGCACTATTTCTACAAATGACTTACTATTACTAGCGATTAACATGACGAAACAACACGAACTAAGCTAACATTCGACTATAGCCATACCAGATAACGCCATACCAGCTAACCCTAACTATTTCTATTAAACTCTGAACCATTTTGCAACAGGCAACTGTGTGTTGGTGTGTCTTATTGCTTCCCACGTCTGCGTCTGCATCTTTCCCACTCCTGGCTAATAGTTTCAGCTTTTGTACTGTATATGTTACCCTAACCTTAAAGGGACTCTCACCTTTGTTGCATTTGAGAATTACAGCACATTCAAATCATCCCGCCTTCCTCCAATGCCCCACCCCCTAAGCGTTATTTTTTAGAGTACAAAACTAAGCGTTATTTTTTTTTTTTTTACTGTAACGACCTCGCCGGTGACATAATGATGTCGAGTCATTAGTAGTTGAAGGTAGTTTTAATGAACCAAAACCAGGTCACTGAAACCCGTAACATTGTAACCAACGGCAGAAAACCGACACAAAACAAACCCCGGTTACCCCCAACACGGTCTCACTCGCGTGCAGGCCCCCACCCTCCTGTTCTTCCAAGGCCCTCCCCCAGCTGACCTAATGATTCGCCCCCACACTGATTGACAAGAAGAACATTACAATACATGCACATAGAACAACTGGCATAGCGGTTGTTTCTCCCCGAAAACAACCGACAACGAAATATAATGTAACGCATAACACACAAACTATTTAACTGTCCCAGGGTCGCTACAGTACAAAAGTTCTAGACTCCCATGGGTTATGTTTAGACTCCCATGGGTTATGTTTAGACTCCCAGGGGTCATAATATCTACCAGGGGTCTAATAAACAAGAAATTTAGCAGGTGGCTCACTGTAATTTTATGGGCTTCGTGTGATACCGTTTTGAGGCCCCATGTTGAAGGACAGTGGTCCCACTGAGTATAAGAAAGGTGTATGAGCATTACAAACAGAGTAGCGGGACAACGTAGCGTCTGAGGCCGAAATGGGTCCCCTAATCGGACTGAATGGTGCGGTTGGGTGCCAACGGTCTGGAGGTCTTCCTGTAGCTCCAGAGTAGCGGGACAACGTCGCGTCTGAGTCCGAAATGGGTCCCGTAATCGGACTGAGTGGTGCGGTTGGGTGCCAACGGTCTGGAGGTCTTCCTGTAGCTCCAGAGTAGCGGGACAACGTCGCGTCTGAGTCCGAAATGGGTCCCGTAATCGGACTGAGTGGTGCGGTTGGGTGCCAACGGTCTGGAGGTCTTCCTGTAGCTCCAGAGTAGCGGGACAACGTCGCGTCTGAGTCCGAACTGGGTCCCGTAATCGGACTGAGTGGTGCGGTTGGGTGCCAACGGTCTGGAGGTCTTCCCGGAGCTCCAGAGTAGCGGGACAACTTCGCGTCTGAGTCCGAAACGGGTCCCCTAATCGGACTAATTGGTGCGGTTGGTTGCCAACGGTCTGGAGGTCCTGAGAATCATCCAGGGGAGCGGGACCACTTGGCTTCTGAGGCCGAATCGGGTCCCCTTGTCGGACTGAATGGTGCAGTTGGTGGCCAACAGTCTGGAGGTCTTCCTGAGGCTCCAGAGGAGGGTAACTCTGTGAGTCTGAGTCCGAGATGAGTCCCCTAATCGGACTGAATGGTGCAGTTTCAGTACGCCGTGGACCACTTTGGTCTGCCATCGTCAGTCGCTACGGTCGCTACTCGCTACTGTCTGCCGTGGAATCGAAACAAACCCTCTAGTTGAGGACGCGCCTTGATGACGCGGGCCCGAATGCGCCACAAGAAGCAGACGGAAAACCTTATATATCCATGCAGCAAACAGACAGGTCTGTCGGCCAATAAGGTCATTCGGTCCGAAGAATTTTATTGGTTGAAGTTTTCACTAAATATTATGAGAGTAAAATAATTGTTTGTTTTTACTCCTGGTGGGTCTGTCTTGCATATTAGAGTGTTATTACCTTATTAATACCAATTTAACCTTATCCAAAAAAAGTGTAAAAATGCAACAAAGGTAAGAGTCCCTTTAACCCCAGTAACATTTCTTCATCATAAACTACAAGTTACGCAAAATGGCATACAAACATCCAGTCCAATATGAAAGAAAAAAGCTAGCTTCATTAAGGAATCAAACCCCTTATCCCCGCGTTAATGAGTTGCGATTCAAGATTTAACCACTTGACAATCTTTAAACTTCGGTTGCCTAGAAATTGTAAAGACAGTGATGTGTGTACATTGTGCGAGTATCCGTCACTCGCGATGTGTGTGCAGTCCAAAATGAAAGAAAAAACCTTGCATCACTAGGGAATCGAACCCCCAATCATTAGTTGGTCGTTGGTAACTGTAAACAAAGAGATCGCATTTTGTTTAACGGCTAACTAACAAACGGGTTTATGCGTTCACTAAACAAAGATTACGGAAATAAAAGACCTTTTCCATCAGAAAAATCATCAGAACCGTTAATACCAACCCATAGACACTAAAAGCCAAAACCTTTCTTACATGCACACCCATCGCGAGTGACGGCTACGCGCACACATGCACACACCCATAGCGAGTGACGTAGGACGTAAAGTCCCGCCCAGGTCGAAGTGGCGTCGATTTAGAGAGTCCCATTCAAAACTAGCACAACCCGGTGGTACAACAAATTAATGCAGGTTGGCTGCGTTGGCGATGACATACGCCCCGTGCCCACTACCTCCGTCCGTTGCGTGATCCCCATTGACTTGAATGGGGACGGACGCGCAATGCATTGTGGATCCGTCCGTTCCGTTGGAGCCTTCGGCTCAGTCAAGAAGTTGAAAAATGTTCAACTTTTTCGGCAGCGATGGATCCGTCATCCAACCAGATCGCGTATGCAAATTTAAGCACTGTGACGCGCAGTACCGCGGGAAGTAGGGGTGCTGGGGGTGCTGTCTGAGGCCCTGTCTTATCACAGAACGATTATTTCTAAAAACTCCGGCCAAAGTGGAGATTTCTGAAAACGCCGGTTATGTGTTGTCGTGTCAACGGGGAGAAACGGGATTTTAGGTTCTGAAGCGTCACATTATGCACCAGGAAATGCTTAACGTCATGTGAGCGCCCGCTGTACCGTATTGGTCCGAATATAAACACAAACCCCATTGTAAGACGACCTATATTTGGAAAAAAGATTTGAAGACCAGATCTTGTTTTTATAAATAAATAAATTGTATTCATTGAAATAATATACGAAAATAAAAAGGCATAGAATAAAACACTGCATTGCCACTAAACAGTAGTGCAAATAGGCCGTACTGATGTGTACACCAAAGACTATTCCTGACACTCCTCTGCCCCGCTGTGTTCGCTCTGGCTGTGGTCGCTCCGCACTGTTTCGGCCCGTGGCAAACGAGTCATCGTCGCTGCTGTCCAAGGCATTTTGAGACGCAGCATTTATTTAATGCTCATATGACCTAGTGCTGAAAAAAAGTTATATGAAAAAGTGTGAGGGGAGCGGTGGTGCGCTAAACTTGTTCTGTGAGCAGCTGGATGTGAACCATGGTGTGAACACAACGATCGATTTTCGACTGTGCGCGCATGCACTGGTGTAATTGAGCTGCGCTGCTATATCTTTTTTTATCAATGTAGCGAGTTGCGAGTCTAGTGCAGGCTGAGTTTTTTTTTCCAGCACCCCCTGCTGAGAATACGTTCCCGCGGCTATGGTGACGCGACTCGGTCTCTGACGATACTGGAAAGCGGGAATGCGGGTCATCTTGCATCGCAACAAGCAGGAAGTAGCGGGAAGAACCCGGCGAAGCGATTTGATTGGCTGACGGAGGCATTTCCGTCTTTCCCGCTTTCCAGTATCGTCAGAGCCCGAGTCGTGTCACAGTGCTTAAATTTGCAGACGCGATCTGATTGGATGACGGATCCGTCGCTGCCGAAAAAGTTGAAAATTGTTCAACTTCTTGACTGAGCCGAAGGCCCCAACGGAACGGACGGATCCACAATGCATTGCGCGTCCGTCCCCATTAAAGTCCATGGGGATCACGCAACGGATGGAGGTAGTGGGCACGGGGCGTTAGGATCGTACACCCGTAAAAGCATACATTACAGTGCTGCCAACTCTCCCGTTTTTCCCGGGTTTCTCCCGTTTTCTGATCCATCTCCCGCCGCCCTCCCGTTTTGTAATTTCTCCCGGTTAACTCCCGTATTTCACGATGTCCAAACTTATTTTATTTATAATCAAATCAAAATGTGTGTCGAATGTTCTAAAGTTGCCAGATCATGTATCAAACGCAAGCATGAGAGGCAACGCAAGCGTCAGCCAATCAAATACATTTGCAGCAAATACGACAGCACAGGCTGTAGCCAATCAAATCACGTCTATGGTCACTTCTCAAGAGCGCAGAGCTAAAAAAAAAAAACATGGCGGAGCAAACTCCGTAAATGGTCGTATAAAAATGGCAGAAGCGGGTGTACCATCGAAGAAGATTAAATATATGTGTAGGCCTACTTTTAAGTCGGAATGGACCAAAGAGTATGATTCAATATCAAATAGTCACCTGGACAATAGTCACGCTTTTTGTTATGGAAGCCCGTTTCCGCCACGTAAAAGAAAAAAAATGCAGGTCACAACTCATTATTTTGAGATAGTATCTCGTTATTTTGAGATAGTATCTCGTTATTTTGAGATACTATCTCATTATTTTAAGATAACTTCTCAACAGGACCAGGCCAGTCATTGTAGCCTAATTGTAGCTTATCCATAGGTGCTACATATAGCCTATTATTACATTAGATTAGCTGGAGATGATGAACTAGATTATTAAAGATTATTTCAGACAGAGGTATACAAATGCTGAAATTTTGGCTCGATTATCTATGGAGCACAACATAAACATTAGTAAAAGAACTCTAGAAAGAGTGCTTCATAGGAATCAGCTGTGGCGAAGACGCAATAAGGCGGACATCGGAGAAGTAGCCGATTTCATACATCGCCAATTAGGCCTATAGTCCTCCGGCCAACAACATGGCTACAGGTGGATGCAACAGAAGTGTTGGATGGCAGGGATCATCACGGACAGAGAGACCGTTCGTCTCTTGCTGCGTCAAATGGATGGTGGTGGCGTGGATCTCCGTGCACGGCACCGTCTGAGACGTAGAGTCTATGTCAGTCCTGGCCCGAATTATGTGTGGCACATAGATGAATTGAAGCCGTATGGGATATGCATCAGTGGTTGCATTGATGGGTTCTCGCGAAAGATGATCTGGCTAAACACCCACTCAACTAACAGCGACCCACCTCTTATAGTAGCCTGGCTCCGCCCGCCTAAGTACTTCCGCTCAATTTGAATTTCCCTTCAGTACTAATGAAATGAAATGAAGTGAAGTACGAGAGTCTGGTAGAACCAGGCTAGTCTTATAGCGGGGTATTTCATTGATTCAGTGATGCAGCATGGTCGCCCATTGAAAGTGAGATTGGATCACGGGACGGAGAACACACACATTGCCGCAATGCAAAGTTTTATGCACGGCAGTGAAAACGGCATTTCCCCAGACTGTGTCACTCTAGGTCAAAGCACGGGGAACCAACGTATTGAACGCTGGTGGTGTACGTTGCGGAGTGAGGGTACTCAGTTCTGGATGGACCATTTCGACCTATGTCAAAATAATGAGATACTATTTCAAAATAATGAGATGCTATCTCAAAAGAATGAGATGTTATCTCAAAATAATGAGATAACTATGTCAAAATAACGAGATACTATCTCAAAATAATCAGATCATATGTCAAAATAATGAGTTATGACCTGCATTTTTTTTTCTTTTACCTGGCGGAAACGGGCTTCCATATTTTGTAAAGCGTGTCGGGTTGATTTTAATATAGGACACCGCGGTAAAAATGACGTCCGTCAACATTTAAAGTCCCTGAAACATGTCCGTGCTGCCGGGGCACAAAAGGGCGCTCAGGCGATAACGGGTTTCATCAGGGTTAGGGCTATTCATTGTGAATACATACATAATGATACATAAAAAATAAGTTTTTTGTTAATGAATACAGTTATTGTGTATTTATTTATATACTGAAGACTACATGATGAATATGTTGTCTATAAATAGCTACTTATATGCACAACATCCCTTAAAACCAACATTTGTAACCACCTCTGTCATCCATGCTCCCCACCACCGGCCCCGCCCCCCGCCGCCGAAATCTCCCGGATTTTGTTGGCAGGTATGCATACATTAGGCCTATAGTTTTTATTCTGTGTGAGATATCGCTCTGCATTATGTAAGATTCATTATTTAAAACAAAGAATTTGGAAAAGAGAGTAACATTAATGATACACAATAAGTCCATAATTGTATTGTTGTTGACAGGTTTAGTTAAAAAATCAGCATAAAGCATAATCGGCATAAACTAATGGCAATATAACGGCGAAAAAAACATATACCATTACCAAATAGTGTGTGACCATTTTATAGTTGCCCTCCAAAGGATTTGACACAGAGGAATATTTTTTTCAGTGTTAAGTAACTGTGAGATAAATTAATGACAACCCACTTGTCATTAAAATATGAGGGATTATATTAACCAACCATATAGGCCTATAACGCAGTCAATTTTTCTAATTTTCTTATTAGGGAGCAATAACATGTTTTTTGGAATGTGTAAAAATAGACTATTGCCTACATAAAGTGTCCGGATTAAAAACAGTTTACAGTTATATTGATTTAGGAAACTCTGGGAGGCACATGCGGGGGGGACAAAGTCCGCCGCCCCTCTAGGAAGGCTACGGAAGGTGGCCTTCTGGCCTGGGGGCCGTATGGATCCCGTTGCTGACCACCTTGCATGGTGACTTGTAGTTATTTATATACCAGAACGCGCTCCAGCTCACACACCCTGCCACTCCGTCCCGCCCTCCAGAGCGCCGCCTGCCTGCCGCTTGATGGCCAGGCGCGTCGGGACCTCCAATCAGTTGATAAATGTCACCTGCTGGATCGCCTTCTGGCAGAGAAGGATAGGAAACGGAATCTATCGTGCTAGCAAAAGTTACCAGGATCTTAATACTGAGAAAACATGAAGATGCCACAATATCATTTTGGGCTCAAGAAGTCCATCTTTGTGCTAATATTTGGAATTCTTACGAAATGCTGCTACTCGCAGGTGAGAAACCTTCTTAAACGCAAACACTAGGAATCCTAACGCAACAGTTAATATTAATCTCATTGCTTGTGTTCCTAGATTATTGAAGATGATGTTACTAATGTTTCGGGTAAGACATTTGTATTATACCGTTAATAATATTTATGATGTTAATAATAATAGTTCCCTAAACATCAAAATTACTGTGATTTGAAAATAAAAAAGATAGTTCAGGTTGACCCAAAAACACCTAAGCTCTTTCATTACTCTTTTACTTTATCACCCAAGCAACATACACGAAATGCACTACTAAATAAATCTTGGTAATTTCTCTGTAGTTTTTAACATCAGATGAAGAGAAGTCTTATCACATATCGCATCCCGCTCGCTCTCCCCCAGACGAACAAATGGACGAGGGCGGCCACGCCTTCTATGCGCTGCGGGGCTGTCACCAGGTCCTGCGTGGGGAGAGCGGGGAGTTCTTCTCCCCGGACTACCTGTGTTCCAACCCGGCCCTCTGGTGCAACTGGACCATCCAGGTGGACCCCACCATGCGCATCCAGCTGTACCTGGAAGACCTGGTCCCGTCCGATGCCTGCCACCTCAAGCAGGATCAGATCCATGTGGACGAGGCCGCGGGCGTCTACGGCGCTCACAAGATCCTGCAGAAGTGTTGGCGCGAGGCCAAGTACATCTCGGTCTCCAACACGCTCCACGTGGTCCTGCTGATCGGAGGGCACCCCAGTTACTCGTACAGGGGCGTCTACGGGCGCTACCAGGCCTTCGGACCCCCGGCGGTCTACAACCCCCTTGACAAACGCACGGAGCCCGATAACATCTCATGGATGGGGACGAGCGTTACAGCCGTGCCTCCTCCTGGGGAAAGGGGGACTGAATATTTACCCAAGAGCAATAGTGGAAATGTGGAATCCGTAGTGGTCGACGGACCAGCCCTACTCTCCCCAGAGAAGGATGTCCTGGGGAACGATTACTACCCGCCGACCTCCACCCTGCCTGTGATGCAGCACTGGATGCCCGGGCCTCCAGCAGAACAAGCCGGCACCCTGAGAGGCGCTCTGATTGTGATAGAGGAGGAAGGCCTTGCTGTGCATGAAAACCACCGCACACCGTCCCCAGGGGTTGGGGAGTCTGAGGGCACCTCTGAGGATTCAATCCCAGCGTCCGCTGGGACTCTGCGAGCCGGGAAACGGGCGGCGGAGAACCAGTCGGACCACGAAGCAGTCCATGCTCCTCCGAGCTCCAGGCCATCGCTGCACAGCTCCACCGCCACTCGCAGAAATGTGGAAGAGCTGCAGTCAGACGAAAGCACTTTGACCTCCCCAGCGCCGCAGAACATCAGTTTGCCAGCTGAGCATTTGATGGCCGTCACGTCGATGCAGCATTCAGAAGAGGTTGAGGTTGAGGGCACACGGCTCAGCAAGAACCCTGAATCACCACCTCCTTCCACGGATCACTTTGTGTCCGTCCACACCCAGAGAGCCCCCCCACCTGCACAGCCCAGCGTGGTGGATCAGCGGGCGGGTCCCAGAACCACGGGTGGGTAGATGTGGCGTAAGTGTGCAGTAGGACGTGCTATCCCTTTTGTAGAGTCAAGGCTGTGGAGCTGAACCCAAACTGGACTCCAGGTCCTCAATCTTCTTTGTAACAAAGTAGTGCTGCAGATTATAGGACGTTGCTCTTTTCCCTGTTAGGGTTAACTTGGTCTAGTTTTGGGAAGAATATAAAGCAACCACTATCACATTCGCAATACTTTAAGAAGCATTGTAGAGTAGGCCTTGCCTCATATTTAACAAATATTAGTATTATAAATGTCAGTGCACTATGGCTTGTGGCATGAATTCGCTGGTGGGACAAAATGTGCATTTGCAGTTTTCATGTTTCTTCAATGTGCTCGTGTCTGCCAGGAGATGACAGGATTCACGCAGAGTTTGGACATATACCCGGTGGTAGGTATTTTAGATTTAAGGGGCTTTGGAAAATAAATATTATTTTGAGGATCTTGTATGACTTGTTGATAAGTACTGCTGGTTCTCTTTATTTTTTGGCCCATGTCAGATCACCTTTTTGAGGTCGGTGTCGAGGTGAACTTCCAACACAATCCTGAGGAACACTGGGACCGCACAGCAAGGTCCATGCTGCTCTCTGTGAAGACCTTGGTATGTCAAGAGCTGCGTGTTAAAATAATAAAAATAAATATACTTATTTAGTATATCCAAAGAAGGTGTCTGTATGTACAGACTAACCCTTTAGATTGCCTAAATTAGCTTAAATCCAATATCTCAAGCTTGCTTACCATTTGTGTATGAGAATATTAATTTGAAATGTGATGCAATTGTTCCAAACTGTGCCATTTCAAAACCTTTTGTAGTTCTGCTTCTTCTTCTTCAGATCAGCAAGCAACTGGAATTTCTTTCTACCCCAAAAATGTTGTCCAAAAGGATAAAAAGGTGTGTATCAGAGCATTCAAATGCTGATATGTTGTGTGATATTCCCCCCAATTTCGTTGCACTTTGTGCAATGACAATAAAGAGATTCTGATATACGTGTGTGAACGCGGGTAAGCCTGGGGGTGACCTTGGCCTGTGTGTGTGTGTGTGTGTGTGTGTGTGTGTGTGTGTGTGTGTGTGTGTGTGTGTGTGTGTGTGTGTGTGTTCAACATTTCTTGAATCTTTCATTCTTACCCTCATCACTGGCTTGGCGGATTTAACCTTTGAATTGTTAGGGTATTTTCATGTGTCGAATGTCCAGCCACTTTTCTAAAGAACTAGTTTATTAGAAACTAGTTTATTTATTAAGTATACATTAACGGCAGAGTTGTTCTCCGGGTGGGTGTGTTGGCAGGCTCAGTGCGGGGGTCCTGTACATCCTCTGGCTGCAGCTCTCAGAGGGGGTTGCTGGTCAGCATGTCCACACAGCCATCCATACCATGCTGCAGGAGCTCATAGAGACCAGCATCAAGCTGCAGGACAGCCAGAGCCATGCCGTCATTGTCTCTGTCTCCACAGCAGGTAGACCCTGGCCCTCCTGGCTGCCCTGCTCCTTGGCCTTGGGTTCGGTCAAACTATTAGCACAACATGAATATGAATCATGAACCATGTAAACAACCAAATTTAAATATCCTCATCTTGGTTTTTTCAGTTTCATATCCCTGTCAAAAAGACCCTGCTGAATTGAAAAAACATTTGTATATTCCTTATCTCTCCTTATAAATATAGACAAGATGGGAATTCATTATTTCTCTTCATAAATGTCATCTGTCGTGTTATCTGCTATGCAATTTCTTTCTATCCTCTTTTGGTTTCCCATTTGTTAGATGTCAACGAATGCGGCACTCACTTAATGCTATGTGACACGAATGCGGAATGTGTGAACGTGTTCGGCTCCTACTCGTGTCACTGCCGGCCAGGGTTCAAGGACGCATCGCGGCTGGGCTCGGGAACGGTCTGTGTGGATGCCAAGGCCTCCGGTACGGGCTCATCCCAGTGAACCCATTCCACTGCTGGTGGTTTAAGTCTGTGTTCCTCCAAATGTTTCCTACTATAGTAAGGGTCGCCACGGGTCAAGGTTCCCCATTATTCCCAACTTGACTGCATCATTCTTGAGCAGGATGCCTCAGCTCTGCGGTGTCTTGAAAGTGTCTCTATTGATGTAATGTCTCACAAATAAATCTAGAGTCTGCAGACAGGCTGAAATCTGGGGGAAACTCTGGCCTGCAGTTGAGCATGTGTCCATAAAACTTTAAAACGATAAGCAGGCTTTGTCATGTTGGAATAGTTAAGATAATAACACAAAAAATGTATATACATAGAAATTAGGAATAAAAGCGCTATAACCTTGTGTAATATAAGAATATAATGGCTTTAATCAACTGTGATTATCCCAGAACATGTTTCCCCCCACTGCTTACTGATGGTCCCTGGGTTCTTTATAGGATGCCGGTCCGGACCGTCTGCAGAGGTCACCAAGGGCGTGTACGTGGTGTTCTTCCTGCTCAGCGTCCTCATCCTGACCCTCCTGGCCTCCATGGCGGTCATGTACAGCCGCCACCACCGCGGCACCTTCCTGCTCCACTGCCACAGGGACGGCTTGACCGATGACATTCCCCGCCCTGCCAGAGAACGCCGGAATTTCGACGCAGACGCGGACCTGCCCCCGCCACCCCCGCCCATACGGCGCCCCAAGGACGGCTGGGCCCATCCCAAAGAGGGCTGGTCTCACCCCAAAGAGTGCTGCCCCCCTGTTGACGTGCCATTGCTGCGCTTCAACCCCATCCTGCCACTGGACGGTCTGATCGATCCCCCAGAGGAGATGGGGAGGCAGTGACGGAGTGGTGAACGGGGTCCACCCCATCAGGCGCTTGGCTTCTATTCTTTGATTTATTAAACTGTAGATTGACTACATTTTCTTTCACTTTTCACCACAAATATATGAGCCTTACAATGGTCTGAGTAAAAAAAAAATATATATATATATAGTACTTTCTTTGATTATTGAGTATCCTCTGATTTGGGCCTTATTGACTAAGCATTTTCTTGAAGCTGATTGTACTTCTAATGGCTGCATGAGAAGGAACCGATGCATCTCCACTCTGATGTTATTCCAGCCAACGGTCGGCTCGGCCTGTCCCTAGAGACTGTACCATTCATGTGGTTCTCGATGGTATCTGCTTAGTGCAGCTCCGCGGGCGGCAGGGCTCCCTGCTGAAGGGCGCCTTCTGCTGAACACATGGGGCTGAAGGGTTTCAGCGGGGCCGGGTGTGTGACCTTCTCACAGCAGGGTGTTCTCGCTAAGCACCAGGCCTACCACATGTCTGGCAGCACCACCTCCAGGTGGGCCTCTCCGATGGATACACTCCATGTTTTCATCTTCTGCTTGGTTTGCTCTTGTCTCACTTTTCCACTGAAGATCATGAGATCATGTTTCATGATATCTGTTGCTACTCACTGGGGACCACAAAACTAATATTAAACCTGATGGGCTTGCGAACATGCATGGGGAGGATGACAAAGATGCAAATGTACGGTTTAGGGCAAGTTATCAAGAGTGTACTATCATACGACGTCAAAGGTTCACCCAAAAAAATCCCGGTTATGATAATATTATGTATTGACTTCCAATGGTGATTTGCCAGCATCTTATGGCTACCTCTCTGTGTTGGAACAGCGGGAAATGGATTTGGGCAGAAAGTGTGAATGGAATTGCTATTGAGGTACAAATGAAATGAAGTTAACTCTCCATGTCATGGTCAAGGGAATGGCATGAGGATCAATTTAACATATTCATCTTTGCCTATGCCCAAGATGAATCAAAAGCAGTTGGGTTATCTTTAAATATTCTGGATCAAGCCTGAGAATGTTGGCTCTAAATGTCCAAAGGCAAGGGTGACAGATTAAAAACAGGAGGCGGGTTTAAGTGGTAAAATTAGTCTTTCAAAAGGCAGCATCCTCCGTGCCAGGGTGTCGCAGCATCGCTGGGCTAGGTGCTAGCCATTAGTAGGCATACGTACCTTATCCTTTGCAGTGTGCTCTCACGTGGCCCGTCTGCTGAGCCACCTCTGGTTTATAGCAGGGCTCTCATTCTTTGGTTTCTTTTGTGTGTCTGGAGGTGTGAGTTGCTTGGGGTGATGCTGTGATGCTGGGGGTGCTCTTGTCCACATGTGGTGCATTTCCACCAGCGGTTACACTTCGGCCCAGGACGCCTCAGCCCAATCAACGGACAGCGTGTGTAGCTCGAACTTGTTTGCACCCTTTGAGACGTCTCAGTACCCCAATGGAGGAGTAATGCGAGATGAGTACGGCTCAATACGGCTCCGAACCGACTCGCACCCGCCGGTGGAAATGCGCCATTACAGTGAGTCAGTTGAAGGGCATGGATGGTGGGTGCCTTTGCACCTATGATGCCAAACACAATCTCAAGTTTTAACAAGGTTTGCATTGAAGAATCAGTTGACTGCATACTGCGGTTCCCTCAGACATCCCCATGTCATCGTTAATCAATCCCTAGATCATAGATACATTTTTCATATTGCTGTTTTGGTAGCCTAATTAATTTTACATTGTTTAACATGATCAATAAATATGAAAGTAAATGATACAAAACAGAATTACATTCAAAAACGTTATTATAGTATATATCCTGTTGTAGGGAACACAGCTTTGTAGTTCAAAATGTTAAGCGGGTAATGGCAAATATGGCCACAGGTAGTCAGGTGGGGGTCCACTCCCAGCCGAAAACTACCACCATCCCCCATGTCCAACGCCTACATCGAGGCACAAGAACCCTTACCCTAACTGACCATGGATCCTGGAGCCACTGTATCCTGGAGTCACGTTGGGTTAAAGTAAATTATTTGAGGTGTTCTAACATTATCGAAGCCAAATAGGAGAGAAAACTGCAGGCTGTTGATATTTACCCCCCCACCCCCAACTCTACAGGCCTCTTAGATTCACGGCAGGGTTAGCACTGCCAGGGATGCTGCAGGCTCCCTGCCTGAGGGCGGGGCTAGAGCCTCCTCTGCCTATTGGTTGAGGCCTACGGAACATGGAAGTCACCCCTCCCATTGCCTGACTGGGGTCACGTTGCAGGTTAGTTAAGTTCACTCTAGGGTTGGCTTTCTTTTTATCTAACTATGTTATGCAGAGCCAAAAGCAAATGTTCCTGACATTTTTTCACAGTGCATTATACCAAATCCTTCTAGATAATCTAGTATACATGAACAAGGGGGTCAGAACATGGGCTCCTCCCAAATATACAAACTAATGACAAGAGGCAGAGACCATGTCAAAGGTCAAAACACACACACACACACACACACGCACGCACACACACACACACACACACACACACACACACACACACACACACACACACACACACACACACACACACACACACACACACACACACACACACGCTCACTTTAAAGTTCTGGCCTGATAATCCTGAGCTCCTTTTTCTTCCAATCCATTTTTTATGTCTTTGACTAATTTCATAATTCCTGAAGCACAGAACAGTTTCTAAAGTGGGCGGGCATTCAGGGGCTAGAACTAAATATTAATAATGCAACCAGAGTGCATCAACAAGTGCTTTATTAATGCAATACATTTGTATTATTACTGTTCTTTTTCGTATCATTTCCTCTCCATCTGTTCCCAGTTCGTCTGAAACCAATGGAGATACATATGATGTACTACAAAACCATCATTACATATAAATGTCTAATAATATCACATTGAACTCTGTTAGTTGAATGGTTGATAAAGGAATATACAGATATGTATATAACTGCATAAATAAAAGCACAAACACTTGTCATTGTATGTGAGGATTTGTATTTTTCAAATTGTTATAGCTTAAAATGATTATACGCTATTACTTATTACGGAATAAGGTAGCAAAACAATGGTATTGGTTTTTCAGGCATCTGAGTTTCATTTCCAAACCAATCACCACAAAGATCCTAAAATGAAGCTGAGCCTCACTCATCTAGCGCACCAGCTGTTGATGTGTTACTTTTAACGAGCGCAAACAAAAATAAAGTCTGTTCCCCTAAAACGTTCCCTTTAAAGTTTTTCATTGCATATGTGATCTTAAAATTTGTGAATTTATGAAACAATTAAATTGAAAAACTGATGAGTTCAGCAAATGATTCCGAATTGATTATGAATGTTAAAAGCTTCACACAGACAAAGAAAATGCAGTTAAACATAACCTAGAGCTAACACGTCACATTTCTATGTAAAAGTGGTGCGTTAGCTGCCTGAGGAAGGCAAGGAGTTTGGGGCCGATGATGTAGGTCCTAGTCTTGTTGTAATGCTCGGAGATGAAGATGTCAGAGACATGCTGGGTGTTCTCGTTGTACTTGACCAGTACTCTGTCCTCGTTGCTCAGAGGGTCATTGGGGTCGTAGTCCTTCCTCACATCATACGGCAGGTCTTCTGCGTGGGGTGAGTGGAGGTTGCCGATGGTGAAGTATCCCAATGGCTGCCCGTCTGGAAGCCTGGGCAGCAGGTCCTCCTCGTTGCCAAACGGGTGGAATCCGTATTCTCCGGCGACGGGGTCGCACAGAGCCTCCATGTTGTTATCCAGGCACGCTTTAACGTACCACTTCAGCAGCCTGAGGCCATGGCGAGGGGGAGGACGACCGAAGCCGGTCTTCTGCAGATCCTCGTCAGTATCAAGGGTTGGTGGCGCTGAGGCCAACACCACAGACAGCAGCAGGGAGGAGAAGAGAATGGTACTCATCTCTGGAGCATCTGCTAGACAGGAAAGGATACGATCATGATACCAAACAAACACTTAAAATACATCACTGGTGCAGATGTACATAACTTAATCATAATGACATCATGAAAATACAAATGACTCAAAAGTTTGCTTTGTTAAGATTGTTTTTTCTCAAAAGAATGAATGTGTGCACTTACCAGACCTTCAGATATTTGGCTCTAGCACTATCAAACAACTGCCAGTTAAACATTACAGGAAGTGCTTGTGACACAAATAGCAGGTAGGCCACCTGTGGTTAGCGTACAGTTTCAATGCTGGTTCCTCTTCCTTTATGGCTGCATAGCTCTTCAACTTGTGATTGGCTGGCTTATGTAAACCAACTATTAATATTAAAACATAGTTGGTTTTAGTAATTATTAAACCTATTGGCAAAGTATCCTCACACACTTTAAAAAAAATCAACGTTTTTATTTATTTATTGAAAATGTTGTCAAAAACGATGTTCTCCTTTTTGGACAGGTGGGCGTAGGGTCAGGTTATGCAGTTTGGTTTACACATATCTTCCACTGGTCAATTTCTTGTGTTACATGGCTAACTGGAATGGGACCTATCTGAAAGGGCGTGTAAATGCAAATGCAATGTTCCGAATTTCCCCTTTTATAGGTTGTCATAACCTGACCAGACGGTGCCAGATGGTTTGTTACACAGAACCATCTGGAATGTCGACCTTGGAAAGGCACTATATGATGATTGCGTGAAATATCTGCCTTTCACCTTCCATTATGTATCAAACAGAACCACTATCGGCCCTTAAAAGTTTTCTTTAAACTTTCTACAGATATTACTACACTTGGGGAAATGAGAAAAGTCTCCTCGAGTGAAGATCAATTTGAGTCAAGTTTCCAGTTCCTTGCAACTTCTGTAGTGGACATGTGATTTATAGAATATTGATCGTGCCATTTTTTATGCAATCAAAATTCCTTCACATTTTAGCAAAGATTCACTGTACAGAAAAGTCTATCCGGACGGGCATTATGGGTCCAAGAGGCAAAAATGTTCTGCAAGTCAAATAAGGCATGCATTCCAAGTATCAGAGATTTTCCTCCATCGGGGCGACGGGACTGATCGTTTGAATTTGACTTTGGCTTATAGCGTTCTCTATGGGGAAATGGTACCAGAGTCTCTGTTTGTGCAATCAGGGGCTGAGCTATAAGCATTTCCAATTCAATATAATAATAAAACATAAACCCTACAATATCCATAGATATCCATAATATCCCTGTATAGCCCTGTGAATATCTGATGATCATTATTAAAATATTATAAACATTGCAATCTATGCCATTTTTTCACTGTTACTGTAAGAACCCAACTTAGAAAATTAAAGGGGTAAAATGTTTTTGCCATTCTCCCGTAAGCACTATGTGAACATTCCACTTTGATGCGAACGCAGGTGGTGTTCTTTCCCAAATAGCGTATGTTGCGTAAACACGCCACGACACGTTAACGTGCATTTTCTAATTGTGGCCAATGATGGACTTTGAATCCTACATATCAGTCATTCATGAGGAGGTTCTGTCAATGATGAACAAGGGAGCACGTGCATAAATGACTGACACTGTGTGTCTTACATTTTAAGATAGTTTCGGTATTACCATGTGTTTCAATGGCAAATTTGATGATGCTTTGTGAATCACTTCCTGTATGGCTAGAGCCCCCAAATTGAATATTGCATATCCTTGAGGCCCTCCTTCATATAAAAGGGACCCCAGGTATCTAGCTCACTCTCAAGTGTCCTTGACCCCTAGGTCACCTGATTACATCACTTCCTGTAGGGCTATCTTTATAGTATATTATTACGTGGACTTGGGGGTGGAAACAGATAGCAGGCTAGTTGTACCCCATGTACAATGGAGGATGCTTAGGTTGCCCTGCTCATCTCCAGGCCCCCCTCAGGGAGTGGTGCCAGAGAACCTAATCTCCCAGTCAGCCAACTAGGGCTCCCCAGGAAGTGCTGATGAAGCTTTCTACTGAAAATGGCCTATCTAGAACTTTTCGAGCAAACGGCCGCCTGGGAAAAGAGTGCAGTGGCTGATTGGGGTGGGATCCGGGCCTTTTTTTTGTGGGGAGGTCCATAGTGTGTGGGGAAGTCTGATAGCATCAGACGCAGCTATTCATACTAGCCTCAAAACTGCCATCCTCACCCACTATTGATAAGGCATCCCTTCATGCATGGAAATACGATCCCAATCAGCCTGCCCGGGCCCAGGTAGCCAACCTCGCTCACCTGACCCAGAGTTGGCTTACGGGCGGGAACGGTCCCCCCATCATCAACAGACTTGTGATGGACCGTTGCATTCAAGCATTGCCTTCAGAGTCTAACCAGTATGCTGCCCAAACCAGCCAACACACTTTGAACAGGCTGGTGGATCTGTTGGAGAACCAGCAGGTGCCAGTGGTGATGTTTTGCACCAGCAAACCTGAGGTACTAAGGGCCAATTATGTGGAGTCGAGAACCTAACGAGAGCCTGGAGAAAGGGACTAGCTGGCAAGCCAGACCCCACCCGGTTTCTCGCCTTGACAGCGGCCTGGCAACAACCAGGATTCTCGTCGCTGAGTCATTTCTAGACAAGACGGCCACATCTCCTGGGGCTGCCCAGCCCGAGATGTACCCATGCCCTCAACCGAACGCTCAGATGCCCCTACTCAACCACGGCCGTCCCTCACAACCTGTGGGTCGTATAAGGAGACCCAGTAGCAGCTCAACTATGGTAGTGCAGTAACCCTCGTCCAGCCAGCGTATGTCGGACGGTTGTCATTCCAACGGATTCTGGTGTCCTGTGTCCATGGAGACGCCAAGGACTACCCCACGGCCCTCATCCAGACCCAGAACCTAAGGGGCCAGCCTGACTGCTGGTGTAGTCCCCAATCCCCCAGTCCCTCTACTAGTAGGGATAGATTCCCCACTATTTGGACGGTATTGGGTAGCCCAGAAGGTCAGAACCCGGAGAGCCAGATGTGGGTAACGGCTGCGCAGAAGCCTCTCCCAATCTGCCCCGTTGTACGAAGCTCAGGTGTCTGTGACGGGGCATTCAGGGCTTTAGTCCCCTAGAGAGGAAGAACCGTCTGATCGGAGTCAGGAAAACACTGCAACTGCCAGTGAAAACCAGGCAGCCCACCAACCAGACTCCTGTTCTCCCAATTCCCAGAGGCGGAGGTGATGGGGCGTACTGCAACCTTCTCATCCTTCTCCCCATCATAAAGACTCCAGGTCAAGTCACCTATAGGGTAAGGCAACCTGGCTGGCAGGAAGGACTCCCCCATGCTGAGTTTTAAGTCTCCCAATAGTAAGGTCACCATCTTGAAGCCATTGTCCACATAGCATTTATTTGACAGGGCCGGAGCCTTTTTTCAATTGTTTCCAATGAGGATAGAAATGCAATTGCATTTGAATGCTTAGACATTGAGCAAGTGGCCAGTGTCTTCCTTCAGAGGTTTAAGAATCTTAGAGCGCTGTCCCTGTCGTTGCTTTTCCCTGCCACTCAAACGCAGATCGATAAGTGAAACTAAACATGTAAACTTTAAAATGACCAAAGACTAGTTGTTAGGGTTAGGGTTAGGTAATATTTTTGGCCTAAATCTTTAATATATGTTTCAAGCTTTGTTAAACAAGCCAAAAACGGTACGCTAATCGAATAGGGAATCGTTTTATATTTTATTGACAGCCTATTGATTATGATTGCTCACACCGGTTTCTGGTATAATGTCGGTAGATAGACCCCCTTGTTACAAGGTCTTTCAGATAGACACAAGACTAATTACCAACAGTCTCAAAATAAATATTCGTGAGCCGGAACCTTTTAAAAATATATATTATTAATTAATTAATTAATTAATTTCATTCCTCCCACCTGCACCTCATTTCCTGATCTCAGTCTCTCCCCATATAAAGTCCATATATTTACATATATATATATATATATATATATATATATATACATGTATGTATGTATGTATGTATGTATGTATGTATGTATGTATGTATGTATGTATGTATGTATGTATGTATGTATGTATGTGTGTATGTATAAGTCCCTACTTGGTTCCCTTGTCCCTTGCTCATTTGTTTTTGTCATGTCCCATATTCCTTGTGGTTCCCAATTTGTTTTGCCTGTTTTATGAACAGATATTTTGAGTTTCTTTATTAAAAGCCTTTTTTCAGATTCCTCTGCATTTGGATCCCATCCCTGCTCGTTCCTGCTGGCCCACCAGCACTGGTCGACGGCTTCTTTAGCAATTGGGCCAAATTGCTAAAAAAAAGCAAAAAAATAAAAATTACCAATCTATTTCACATACATTCAAAGATAATATAAAAAGGATTGAATATATTCTCTCTCCTGGACCTATAGGATAGGATTTAGGATGGAAATATTGATACTGCTGGATTCAGATAGCTGTTATTACACCTTCTCTCTAGTTAAAACGCTTATTGTATTGCTTGCATGAAAAAGTATTTACCCCTATGTATCTTCTCTACTGCAGTTATATATATAGAACATTTCTCAGTAATAAAACAGGCCCGTTCACTGTGAATCCATTAGATATTTCTTAATAATTAATTTTATTCTACTAAACTTTTAGGGAATCTCAGACTGTAACTGACAGTTGGTGAAAAGTGAGAATGAGGTTGTAAGACCCAACAACTTAAGATCCTAGAGTGAGCACAAGAGAGAAAATCGAAATAGTGCTGCTTTAAGTAAAGTAATCATGTTGAAGTACAGCTGTAAGAACTTGAGGTATGAAAATAAATGATAGAAGCTCTAAAAGGTGTCAGAAAACGAAGGCAGCTGCAAGATGAGATATACACTACAAAACTGCAGTGGCCATGATTTGACTATAGAGGGCAATGTCAGGCCTTCCCCCTGTCCTTCTCCCTTTATTTCAAGCTTGAAGCATTTGTCAGGATTATATGGGGAACATTCATCGGCATATCCTCGTAATAAAGGAAGTGCCTCTTTGTCCCCTTTTTGATTCAACACATTGTCAAAAACAGCCCTAATCCTACAAGCTGATGGACAGTTGCATCCTGGGAAAAAAAGGCACAGGCCATTGTTTGAGTGAGTCAAATCTGTTAAGCCCTAATTCTTTTGTGAGCATTTGCATATTCGGAAGTATTTCTTTACTAAAGGGTCAAATCCTCCTTATATGTGATGTGAGGCATTTTTTGTATCATTTGTGAAGTATCTACATGCACTATTAGCGTTTCATAATACCTCCACATAATGTGGCGGCATAATCCACCTGAGATGCAGGCTTCTGAAAGTGCAACATTACGCCAGGATGAAACACCGTCGTTTCAAGCTCATTCAAAGGGGCTCAAATGTCATCAGAAAATGTCAAGTGCTTCTGCAGAGCCAGGATACTGGAATGCCTTTTTTTTTATCCGTTTCATCACCACGACGATTCCAAAAATGTTCCAGCTCAAAGCCCAGCCAGGCCCGGCCTGCTGCAATGTAATGGGTCTGGCTCCAATGATAAACACACACGCCTGAAACACACTCCTATTTACTTTTTCTCTCTCTCTCTCTCTCTCTCTCTCTCTCTCTCTCTCTCTCTCTCTCTCTCTCTCTCTCTCTCTTTTTTTGTTGTTCCAACCCTTTCTGCCTATTCCCTCCGCTTTGACTCTGTGTTGCTTTCTTTGGCGATTATAGCGGGACAGCTTTTCTCATTCCAGTTGAGTTTCTGGCACAGCAACAGCCTTGTTTGTTATCTGCTCTTTGTCTTGCTCTTTCTGTATATCTCTCTCTCTCTCTGTCAATGTCTCTCTCTCTGTCAATGTCTCTCTCTTTCTCTCTCTTCCTCTCTCACTCTCTCTCTCTCTCTCTCTCTCTCTCTCTCTCTCTCTCTCTCTCTCTCTCTCTCTCTCTCTCTCTCTCTCTCTCTCTCTCTCTCTCTCTCGCTCTTTGAGAAGCAAAGCATATAGGCAGAGTCTGGCATTCATTCTAGTGCTACGGGCCCTTTGCAGCCCGTACCTCCTGGAAATGCTGAGATAAGATTGAGTTCAGGTGGCAGTCTGCCACATGAGACAGAGAGAGATGAGCAACAGAGGTGTAACGTTGTAATACAGGCTGTATGTATAAAAGTTGTCTTTAAACGCTCTGCATACAGGAACACCTAGTGACTGAGACGAGACAGAGGGATAACATGCGGGCCGCTGGTTCTGTGTGAACACACAGAACTACGTCCCTCATGTCGACACCCGCTCCATGGTGGAACAATGCCGGCTCCTTCGTCCTAATCTTGGGATGCTCGTGGGAGCGATGAGGAGCGTCTGTCACGCGGCCAGGCAGAGGCTGTTTGTTTCTATTGTGTCACAGCGTGCATGCAGGCGCTGGGGGACGTGGCATCACAAGAGTACAGAAGGGAGGGAATAATCCTGATCACAACCACAAACAATCACTCACACATGAAAAGGAGTAGAGACAGAAACAAAGTAGAGCTCCCCATCCCAGAAAAAGACCAGAGACGCAGCGATGGCCAACGGCCAAGCAGCGATACGTAGAGTCAAATATAAACAGGACGGTATGAATGACAAGCTGCATCTTTGTGTGTGGCTGGCTGTTGCAAAAGCAATTTTGTACAATGGTAGATATTCAGCGCTTTTGCTTTAAGAGACGATGCTTTGTTGGTAAAATGATAATAATGATAGCATGATTATCAAACATCTTCTAAACAGCTATTCTGAAATGTGGTATGGTGTAACATCCAGCCCTGAACTCATTCTCTGTGGTCTAACATCCAGCCCTGAACTCATCCTCTGTGGTGCTACATCCAGCCCTGAACTCATCCTCTGTGGTCTAACATCCAGCCCTGAACTCATCCTCTGTGGTCTAACATCCAGCCCTGAACTCATCCTCTGTGGTGCCTCATCCAGCCCTGAACTCATCCTCTGTGGTGCTACATCCAGCCCTGAACTCATCCTCTGTGGTGCTACATCCAGCCCTGAACTCATCCTCTGTGGTCTAACATCCAGCCCTGAACTCATCCTCTGTGGTCTAACATCCAGCCCTGAACTCATCCTCTGTGGTGCTACATCCAGCCCTGAACTCATCCTCTGTGGTGCTACATCCAGCCCTGAACTCATCCTCTGTGGTCTAACATCCAGCCCTGAACTCATCCTCTGTGGTCTAACATCCAGCCCTGAACTCATCCTCTGTGGTGCTACATCCAGCCCTGAACTCATCCTCTGTGGTGCTACATCCAGCCCTGAACTCATCCTCTGTGGTCTAACATCCAGCCCTGAACTCATCCTCTGTGGTGCTACATCCAGCCCTGAACTCATCCTCTGTGGTCTAACATCCAGCCCTGAACTCATCCTCTGTGGTCTAACATCCAGCCCTGAACTCATCCTCTGTGGTGCTACATCCAGCCCTGAACTCATCCTCTGTGGTCTAACATCCAGCCCTGAACTCATCCTCTGTGGTCTAACATCCAGCCCTGAACTCATCCTCTGTGGTGCTACATCCAGCCCTGAACTCATCCTGGCTTGTTTTCCCGCGGCATTCCCTTCCATCCCCCCTCTCCTAGATGGTTGGCCTTTTGGCTGATTCATTGCTTATTGACGGCAAGTACTGCTTATGTTTTGTGAATTTCCCAGTTAACGTATGAACAATGTACGGTCAATAGTGGTGCTTTTGAGGAGAACCATTAGTTAGTAGTTCACTACTGGCCAAATTCCAATCCGACGATTTAACTTTTCATCCTTCTATGATATTCTCAAATTAGCTACTTAACTCTTAATAAGTTACTTAAGATGAATGAAAAGGAAAGGGAAAGTCTGATTAGTAGAATTTGACCCATTAAATGCATGCAATCCTTATTATGAACATTGAGCATGTAACTCTGTACGGAATTGATTCCCTCGCTCCAACATAGTCTTTAAACCATGGCTTGTATACTTTGATCTTTCTTCACAGCCTGCCTGATACCAGCTCCTGACACACGGTCCTTGTAAGAGAATCTAGGACTGTTGAGATCCACTGGTGATGGCCCCTCATAATGAGCTGCTCAGCTCTCCCCGGCTGACTTCTCTCTACTGGCCCGCGTGTTTCCTTGAGCCTGTAGCCGGGTGGCGGGTGCTGCTCGGCCACTTGAAGTGCAGTGTGTTAGACAGTCAAAAGCTTTTCCTCTGTGCAGTATCCGTGCAGTATCACCATCCTCATGCTGCTGCTGCTTTGCTAGGTATGACATTGAACTAGGCTTGCCTCTCAAGGGCTTAACACAATGCTATACAGTCCCGCCCAAACGGACAACGACTGGAAATAAGGTTTACCCCGAATCCCCCCCCCCCCCCCCCCCCAAAACCCCCGGTTCCAACTTGACCCCCACCCACTGCTCAGGTCATGTGCGCACATTTTCATTGTGTGTGTGTGTGTGTGTGTGTGTGTGTGTGTGTGTGTGTGTGTGTGTGTGTGTGTGTGTGTGTGTGTGTGTGTGTGTGTGTGTGTGTGTGTGTGTGTGTGTGTGTGTGTGCTTTAAAGACCAGCTGATTCTCCTCCATTTGGAGAATCAGAGATTACCTTTTCATGAATAAAGTCAAAGAGGATTAAGAGGAAGTGGGAGACCTTCGCAATGTCGGCTGAGAGGAGGGGAGAGAGAGGAGAGGAGAGAAGAGGAGAGGAGAGGAGAGGAGAGGAGAGGAGAAAGGAGAGAAGAGAAGAAAGAAGAGAAGAGGGGAGAAGATAGTGGAGAGGAGAGGAGAGGAGAGGAGAGAAGAGAAGAGAGAGGAGATGAGAGGACAGGAGAGTAGAGGAGAGGAGAAATGGAGTGAGTGTGATGCTGCCTCGTGCCCACAGGCCAGGCTTCGAGTCACCAGCCTGGAGACATACGTCGCCACCAACGCACAGAGCCCTTCACACCTTGTAACGGATGTCTGTCTGTGTGAGTGTGCGACTGATTGGGGATATGTTTGTATTGCTTTGCCTCATTCCAAACACTTTGATATGCCAAGTTAATATGTTAATTTATCACTCAGTCCATCAGCCACATCCTTCCTGTGTTGCTGATACAAATCTTCAGGTAATGTCCTGGTATATTCCGATCTTATCCACATGATACCAGATGTAGGGACACGGGTTGTGTTTTCAGGAGGTTCTGTCAATCAGGGTACCGGGATTACAGCGGTTCAGTCGAGCTGCCTTTGTTTGCCACTCACATTGAGCAGGATCAAGGCTGTGTCGTGCTTTAATCAAGCTTAATGGAATCCTTTTTATTTATTTACAAACCTTTTTATTTCTTTACAAAAGATTGTGACCATAGGGATGGAAATACACTGATGGATGTTAATTATGCAATAACCATTCATTTGCTAGATTTAAAAGTATTCATTTTGTGCGAAAAATACGGACTGCAAACAGGAATCGACTTTTGATCTATTCTTCTGCCAAATTTCCTGTTCACCAACATTAAAAAAAGGATTAAAAACAGCAATAATGTCACACAAAATTTGAGTAGTCTTGGACAGTATCTGTATTCATAAATCTCAAACTACACCAATAGGATCTACTCTCAGCATTGTTGGTGAACATCGCTCAACAATACCAGTGTCCTTGGACAACACATCTGTTTTCATCATTCACTTGAAAATGTTTTAAAAGGTGCTCAGCTGGATCTGTGGTGGGATGTTAAGTGTTCAACCTGCACAGGCCTGCTACGTGTGTGTGCGTGTGTGTGTGTGTGTGTGTGTGTGTGTGTGTGTGTGTGTGTGTGTGTGTGTGTGTGTGTGTGTGTGTGTGTGTGTGTGTGTGTGTGTGTGTGTGTGTGTGTGTGTGTGTTTGCTTGCAGGACCCTCCCCAGGAACATGAGGGGGCTGCGGTGCCCATGTCTGAGAGCCGTCCCGACAGCGGGGCTGTCAGGGCCTGAGCAGCCACAAGTCCACCTTCCCCCAATGGAGTCAAAGGTTGAGCCGCAGCTAATCCACGTAAAACTAGGAGCATAATCCTGAGGGCGGTCGCTGGGCATCTCCCCCTTCTTGTTTTCAACAGTAAGTTATCCAGGTTCTTTCTCTTACGTGGAAATGCTGTCAGTTAAATCTTTTGGAATCATGTGTGACACCGTTTGGTTTGGGCTTATTGTGTATTTTTGTTGGCTTCCCATCATGTTTTGTCCTCATCTACATATGAAGATAGTCAGAATAACAACATCTAAATAAGCAGGTATTTGTTCCTGTAAAGGATGGGGTCTGTCATTCAACAACCACACATCTTAATCCTCATCAGACTCTGGCTCCTGCGGGTCCAGACTCAGTGCTTCTGTGTTTCAGTAAGCAGAGGTGGTTATTTCTATAAGGACATGCATTCACCCTGCACAGGCCTGCTACGTTTGTGTGTGTGTGTGTGTGTGTGTGTGTGTGTGTGTGTGTGTGTGTGTGTGTGTGTGTTTGTGTGTGTGTGTGTGTGTGTGTGTGTTTGTGTGTGTGTGTGTGTGTTTGTGTGTGTGTGTGTGTGTGTGTGTGTGTGTGTGTGTGTGTGTGTGTGTGTGTGTGTGTGTGTGTGTGTGTACACTAGCGGCTGTCCTTAAAGATCTCTGCAAAAACCCATGCACTTGATTATTGAAACAATTCCCAAAGCTCGGTGTAATCTTCCTTTAAGTGCGTTCTTAGTTTCCTCTGTCGGGGGATTACTGTAGCAAACGTCCTTCCTTTTCCTATTTTTTTTACAAAAAGGAGGAGGGCCAAACAAAATGGCAGAAATGGAAAACAAACGGCCTGGATTCTCCCGAGAGAAAGGAGGACGACGAGTGAGGGATTCCCCTGAATCTGCGTCTTTTTCTTCTTCTTTTATTTGGCCAGAAAATCCCATAATCCTACATGTTTGATGTCTCAAAGCTAATGGTGTTTATTAGCAGGGCCCAAAAGGGGGCTTTGTCCCTGGCGTTGGTTGGCCGTGGAGGTTTTGAATGACATTGCGGGTAGAGAGAGTGGGTAACTTTAGCTTAATCTTGGCTTATCCAGGGGCCCCGATGCCTGCACAGGTGTGTGGCCGCTAAGCCCGGGGAAGACCGGCTCCTGGTGCAACCCACCCAAGAGATCAATGTGGTTCTGGAGGGCCCAGGACGTCCAGAGAGGACACACAGCATACCCTGAAGAATCAGAGGGTCTACCCCCTCCAGCCCTTTGTGCAGCAGGCTAACCTTTTATCACATTTTAATTAAACCTCAGCTCTCCTTTCGTCCGCTCTCTATGGTATGGAGCTAGCTGCTCCCGTGAAGCACAGGGACGCAGGTTAGGTTGCATATGATTAAGACTGACGACTTACTCTGGTGCTGCGATACCCCACAGACAACGCTTTATGCCTCCTGCTCTGTTTTTATTCTTTATGTTTACCTTTTTATATTTAGAATGCCAATGGTATCGAGATTCAACCAGATAATCATTTAATGATTGTTCATTCATTTGCCGATTCAAAGTCCACAATTTTTATGGTTCTGAACCAGTCAACCAAGTACATCAATCGTTTATCAATTATTAACGGATTGCATCTTAACGCAGCGATGCACCATATAGCAGAGCCCTGTCGTTGAACCAGATCCAGAGCCTTAGTGGTCCCAGTACCCTAGCATGGCGTTCAGAAGGTCCAACGGTCAAATCTGCTCCTAATTGGGGTTTTGTGGGATGTTGTTTATTTTGTAGGGTTAGGGTTAGTGATGTTATGTTTCAACAAAAATTAAGAAAAGCCGGACAGAGGCAGACCAAACCTGCATCACTGCAGGTGGCTAAAGATGAGGGAGGACTTCCTGCCCGAAATGTCCATCTTGTGGTGCCGTGTCCAGGGACTGCTGACGCTGATGATTGGATTACTCTGAAGCCACTCCCTCAATAGAAAAGATTTGGCTCTAATTCAATAGCAATAGAAATGGAGGCCAGCGGCCCAGTGATCCATAAACACTACTATGATGAGGTCATCTTTCCCAGATAAAGGTGTATACATAGATGTGCTATGATGCAATACCACCATCAGCTAAGTGTGGCCAGGGTATTATCCTAAGTGTCACGTGTGGAGTCCACTACAGCCTGGGCTGTCAATCCAAGGGGAACTACGATGGAAGAACATTCTGGAATAGAAAATAAGGTCTATCCCCGAATTCAAGAAAACATAAGAATGCTACAATACAATGTTGTATTTATATTTCAAACCTGTACCTACTTATTTATCCGTTCAGCAATTTGTATTTGTGTTACTTTGCTTATTGCAGATGTCTGCTTGACCTTTACCGTGTTACAACTCCTCCAGATCAACGATAAAACAGACTTGACCCTGAATCTGCACACAAACCATCCGATCGCTGCACAAAAGAGTTGCATCTTTGTTTTCCCAAAAGGACAATGCCGTTCCTCCACATATTGGCATAGCTTTGATGTTCACAACTTTTGGAGGAGCTTTTGGCCTAAATCCCTCCTGAAACGTCCCTGGAGGACCTGATGTGAACCCATTGACTGGCTAAGGTACAGGACTCTCTGAATAGCATGTTGGTGGTCTGGTTCTCCTCCAGGGGATTCGGTTCTCTTAACACCAGCCTGTGCCATCATCAATCTTCTGGGAAAACTAATGATCATCATGTCTTTACTCTTTTTGGGCCTTTTCCTTCAAATGAACTAGGAGAACGAAGCAACACATTAAACAGTTAACCTTAAAGCAAAACCAACTTGTTGAATAAGCTTTAGGAACATTTTATAAAAAAAATATTATTACCAATAGATTTTATCAATTTGAAAAAATGCCTAAATTTTTCCGCTCCAAGTCATGCATGTGGTGATGTTGTGTGATGGCGGGTCGTTTACTTGTGTAGGAGGATGAAGTACAGGCCTAAGGCTGCGTCCGAGCCCTAAATGGGAACATTGATTCCTATTTAGCAGCAGTTTACAACCTGTACAAAAAGTCTTCTTTCTGTCTGCGTTTAGTCTTGGAGAAAAAGGACTCATCATGCAACATGATTAACTCATTATTAAAACGATCATTATCAACAGAGTTAAACGAGATAATCATGCAGATTTTGGAAGGAATGTTTGTTTTCTATCACTACTGTCTCTCTGACGCTGACAGACTACTTGTGAGGATAATGACGGTCTATTTCTACTCCAGACGGGGATATTCTCTCTGCTGCTCGCGGGACATGTTACATTGATTGGATGGAGCTGTTAGACTAGGTTGAAATGACTGGCTGCTTGCGCCCTGTATTCGGATAACAGTGGGATTCCCTTCTTGGAGCTGATCCGTGAGTATTTGGCACCGTCACAGTGTAGGACTTAAGATAACCAACAGGGGGCATACACTGGCAGCTTTAAGGCGCAGCTGAGCATTGGCCAAAAAGGTCCGCTTCTGTCTCCTATTTGCAAGCTGTTTCTTCGCCTCATAATTACCCCGGAATCTACCAAGGAGTATTCACGTGTTTACCCCCGGTAAATTGTTGTGCATATGATACCACAAATAATCTGTGAGAAATGGCACACAGTTATAATGCTTGAAATGTATTTGTGAAATGCCTCGAATAAAATAGGCTACTGCATTGAAATTGATATTCTTGTCATAATTGTACTTTTTATGCCCATTCCCGATGTTTTCATCGTTGTAATTTTTGGTTGCTGTAGTACTTTACTTTGATAGATTGATTTGATATAGCCTACTCATCTGCGCACATTTATGTATCAGTATGCTTTATGTGTATATGTTTTGCATTTATTAATTTATTTTCCACTAAATCACCAGTTGACAATACATGGCATGTTACATAGGCCTAAATGTTATTTTAATGCCGTTCACATTGCAGCCGTTCGATTAGTAGTTCTCAAAACCAGGTTGTGTGTGGATCATTTCAATGGAATTAATGAATGCTAATCTTAATTAATCTGTGGTCTTTCATGACTCTGTGGTAAACAGGCTTTTGTGTTGCCATCTTCCAGGGAACCTTTTTCTCTAGCGTGAGCAGACCACTATATAAACTAAATGCAGAACATACATGGATGTGTGTGTGTGTGTGTGTGTGTGTGTGTGTGTGTGTGTGTGTGTGTGTGTGTGTGTGTGTGTGTGTGTGTGTGTGTGTGTGTGTGTGTGTGTGTGTGTGCGTGTGTCTGTGTCTGTGTGTGTGTAGGAGGGGGGAGGGTGTTTGTATTGTGTGTGCATATGGCTTGTCCAAATACATTTAAGATCTTGGTTGCTCTGTAATTACAAGATTTCTGATCTGAATATTCGCAGAGAATTTCATATAGAAGACATGACCGCTCTAATCAATGCTAACTCACCAAAAGTCAAAGCACTTAATTACACATACATTATTCACGCTAATCAACGATTGACTCTTAATAAGAAGGAGCTTAATGTAATTTAGTGTATTTACAAAGTATGCCTGCAGGACTCTCCTGTTTTTAATAGATTTAAAAAGAAATATGCTGAATATAAATATGGACAAATTTCTGCAATCATTGTATATCAATTGTATATAGATATACCTCATACATTAAAAAAACAACTACGTTTAGAATATTTTCTCCTTGGATAGGTTAATATTGCAATAAAGATGATCATTCTTTTTTTTCAAATTGTTTACAAATGTATGAATCCATGCAGCAAAATACAATAAATCATTGATGTCTACAAATCATTTTTCCAATTTAACCCATGAATACACCGGTCCTCAATATAAGTGCAAAATTATAATTGATAAAATATTTGTTATTTTTGATTGGTTGCAGTATTGATTACGCACTGCAGATTGCCCATATTTCATAAAGGGCAGAACGATGGTTTGTCCAGGCTTGCATGTTGTGCTGCAACGTCTCATGCTAATGGTGCCCTATTGTACCAAACCGTTCCTGCACTCTGCTCCTCACAGTGACTACAATAATTTGTCTCTGTCCGTCTCAATGTGTTCTCCAGCCATGCGTGGCCCGCTGTTTTCTTGGGTGGTGGGGGGGTCTTTGATAGCAGCGCTACGAAGCATGAATTGTTTTACACAGTTGTGTGTCTACTGCTGGTAGGTGGGCCTGGTAATCTATAGTGACACTAGAGCTCAACTCCAGAGTCATGTCAAGGCCTCCCGCCCAGAGAAAATTTATAATTAGGGGACTGGTGTTTAGTGGGACAGGATGACCCCTGACTCATACTTTGTGTTACACTTTGAACCTCTTGATGCCTGATTCCCCCACCATCGAAACAAATTAAAGGTGCCGTTCTGCACAGAGGTGGAGCGCGTTTTGGTTCTTGGCCTTCATGGAATCGTAGAGATGCAACTTTGATGTTGGTTGCGTCTTAATTGGCTCTTTAAAGCTAGGTTGGACTATTTATTTTAGAGGCTTTTTTCGTCTTTTTTTCTCTTTACCTCCTGGTAGCAATAATGCTCAGGCCTGTTCATGAATGGATGACCTGCCATTTTTTTCTGTGCTGGCTACCTGTGGCAATGTGCCCGTGCGCTCACTCAACAAGCTGCTCTTGTCCTATTGCAGACCTATTGCTAATTGATTAGCGAGCTAGTCCTGTGTTTTTGGGGAGTGGCATTGGAGGGAGGCCTGAATGGAGGGGTGTGATCTTTTCGGTTGGATATTTTCAAAATCTAGGTAGCTCTTGCTGGTTGCCCTGAAGGGCCTATCCTGGCTTTATATTAAAACCATTCATACATTAATTTGATAGTCTCCTTTCAGTTTAGGTTGATACTTGTTGAAGTACAATTCATTAAAAGATAATGGACAATAATGATAAAGTCCTATTTTAATCTATACCAGGAACCATTATCAGTGAATACTACAAATCTAAACAGAATCAGTCAGAAAAGTCACACATTTTCTGACTGATTCTGTTTAGATTTGTGAGTTTGATTTGTGACATCAGGTTAAGCACTCAGATTTATCCACAAGTCTATGAAGATAACAGTTAGGTTTGAGATTCAATATGCCATTCAACAAGAGGAAAGGCTGTTATTTTTGGTATTGACAAAAGCGATTCATAATAAATAAAAAGATGAATTGCTGATCAAAATAGTTGGATCGTAAAGTGAGTAACTTTCTTTTACCTCTAATCAGCAGATATCTATTTACATCACCGATTACAATAACTATCAAACTATCGGAATAACAAAAAAATTATTGGTAACATTAAGAATAAATATAACCGCAATCGGTGATTAACGGGGTCCGAGCAAAGTTAAAAGTCAAGAACACACTAATGGAAGATATAAGTATGACATAATTATGAAGGAAAGATGTTGATGAAGATGTTCCAATTGATGCAATACTGTGCCTCGGCTTTCAGTTGAGCTGCAAAGCAATGGCCGAATGTCATGTTCAGATTGTTCATAATGCTATAATCTGGATTCAAACTCTCAACCTAAGGATCACCTGTACAATGTGCCCATTGAGCCACTGATAAACCAGAACTGCAGCCTAATTCACTGCAGTTCAGGATCTGACCATTCACATGGTCAAAATGTCTATTGATAAGCATCCAGAAAACTCAAAGCACACATTTCTCAAGGTATATGCTTTCTTAAAAGCATATACCTGAAAGATCATTGAAATTCTGGGGAAATCAAACCTTTATAGTCAAGAATACTAACGGAAGAAATATAAATATGACAGACTTAATTATAAAGGAAAAATGGTTAAAGAATAAGTTCCCCTTAATGCCATACTGTCTCTTGCCAGTCAGATTCTTTGAAACAAATGAGCCGGAATGTTGATTGCCTAATGAAATTCAGGTGCTGTTCAATGTTGTGCATCTTAAATGAGTGGCAATAACAGAATGTCATGTTCAGCTGGTTCATAATGCTCTAATCAGGATTCAAACTCTCAATCGAAGGATCACCAGTACAAGGCATTATCCCGTTGAAACACTGACATTCCTGAACTGCATGAAGCCTCATTCACATGGTGAAAATGTCGATTGATAAGCACACAATATCTAGAAAACTTCAAGCACGCATTTCACAAGAGAATTAAGGTCTTTCCTAAAATAGTACAGATCTGAAAATTTGCACTGTTAATGGTATCCACCTAATGATAGCCGTATGGTAGTTATACAATAACAAAATGGTCATATCGGCAAAATGGGTTGAGACTGTGGACGTTTGGCTTTTCTATGAAATTGCGGGAAAAGAAAAAAATATTAGAGCAAGGGGATAAAGATGCATCTGATTTTAGAGATTAATATAGAATATTGAGTCCCGGACAATCTAGGGAGGAGAAATAAGGCTAGTTCATTTTTTTTTTTTTTAAATAGCGCCACCTTTGGGTGCAGTACCACAATTTGGGTTTATGGGTAGTGGGGTTTATTGGAAACCATACCTGAAAATTTCAAGAGTTTTCGACTTACGGTACAGGCTGCAGTATGACTTTTACAGAATTTGAAAAAACGTTACAGAAACAATAGGGGACCAAGCAGCTTTGCTGCTCGGACCCCTAATTAAATGAAAGAATTACAGCCCTACAGCATATGGCAACATAAATTGACTTGACTATTTTCTTTATGCATAAAAGTCCATTCTAAATTTAATTCCAAAATCTAGATTTGTTTTTTGGCTCTTCACTAATTAATGTAATTGTTATGGAATATTAATGAGATGAACGCAGGAAGGAATCCTGCGAATGGCTCTTCAACGGGTCGGTAACACATTGAAGAGGCAGATTCCCAAGACTGGTGGGCCCCGACAATTATCACTCAGAGGGAACGAGAGAGAGAGGCATACGTTAAGCAGAGAGACAGAGAGAGAGAGAGGGGGGAGGGAGAGAGGGCGATATAGAGAGAGGGAGAGAGAGAGGGCCCAGGTGAGACTTCTTGTGATCACTGGCTTGTTAGAATCAGTTTAATTGGGTTCTGTTTGATTTTTCACAGACGACAGCCATGCCCCCCAGCCCCCAACCCCCCCCAGACAAACTCAACCCCTCGAACTTAATGGTATAAAAGGGGGTGACTTGTCAGAGTTGAAAGTGACCTCGCTGTTGGTGGTTAAAGGCAAAGGGGGGGGCGGAGGCAGGGAGCTCTTTGAAGTGTCACTACTGCCGCTCGTCGCCTCTTTCAAAGACTTTTGTTCTTAGAAGAGCAACTTCCAACAAACAGATCGACACCTGGCTCCTTCTTTAGCTTAGCTTAGCTTATGGTCATAGCCCCCATTCATGCTTTTGAAATCCACGACAACACGCACCACTTCAGTACTTCACTCCACTGCTGCCTTTCAGGAGGGAAACACGATGTATACATGATCAGAATCCAGAATAGTCCATCATGGCAGTGGTACAACTTAGTTAATAGGGGTGGTTTATTGGAGTAGAAGGAAAACTACTCATAAATTTCCTGACGTGTCTTCAGCTGTGTGTCACATCGTTGGTGGAATGATCCGTTTAAAGAGGCTAATTACAGCCAGCTCTGCTCAGCCCTGCTCATGACACCAACATGCCGAGGACTGTCATCATACGTCCTTCCTCCTAGCACCCAGAGGTCCACCCTGACCCTGACCAAGTCCACTCTGACCCGGTCCGCCCTGACCGGTCCACCCTGACCCAGTCCCGACTCGGTCCTGACCCGGTCCACTCTGACCGTTCCTGACCTGGTCCTGACCCGGTCAACCCTGACCCGGTTCAACCTGACCGGTCCTGACCCGGTCCACCCTGACCCGGTCCACCCTTACTGATCCTGACCCGGTCCTGATCCAGTCCTGACCCATTCCTGACCCGTCCACTCTGACCGGCCCTGACTGGTCCTGACCCGGTCCAGACCCGATCCACTCTGACTCGATCCTGACCCGGTCCACCTTGACCTGGTCCACCCTGACCTGTGCTGAACCGGTCCTGACCTGGTCCACCCTGACTAGTCCTGATCCGGTCCTGACCCGTTCCTGACCCGGTCCACTCTGACCAGATCCTGAACCAGTCCTGACCCGGTCCACTGTGACCCGGTTCATACCCGGTCCAGACCCGGTCCTGACCTCATCCTGACCCGGTCCTGACCCGGTCCACTCTGACCCGGTCCACCTAACCCGGTCCTGACCTGGTCCATCCTGATCCGGTCTTGACCCGGTCTGGTCCCGGTCTGGTCCCGGTCATGACCCGGTCCGCCGTACGCCGCTGCTCTGAGGGGGTCTGGGAGAAGGGGCCACCAGGGGGAGGCAGCCGCGTCCTAAGCGTTGCTGGCCATGTGGGAGGTCTGGAAATCAAAGGCTACGTCTAAACGGTCTTGTCCTACAGAGTCCTCTCTCTGCCCCAAGCCAGGAGCGCCGCGTTCACACACAAAAATACTTTTCACCATAATCAGACTCTTTAAGGAAATTATAATAAGAGTAATTTATGCAAAGTTCCGTAGCATGTGCAGCGTCTTGCTAGGGTCCCCGCAGCTACACTCACCTCTGACCTCCAGGATGCGCTCAATGTTCCACTGGTCAGGGTCCTAGATCTATAAATTAAGTGTAATTTGTTAGAAATGGATAACGTTGACTATTAGAGTGTAAAGCCCTAAGAATATTTGTTTTGAGTTGAATGTGCCGGTCTGTATGAGTCCATTGGATTTTGGACCGCTACCAACTAATTTATATCCAAACAAGGCATCTCTGAGTGTAATCCATCTTTCCTGTCGATCACAGGTATAGGAAATGCAAAAGTTCTCAACGGCGGAGAACGTAGGAGCAGAGAGGCACATCTTTTGGCTGTTCCCTTTCAGAATCTCGCTCTTTTCTGCCCTTTTCTGCTATTTTTTGCTCTTTTCTGCTCTTTCTGCTCTCCTTTCACACCTCTCAAACGCCTTACTATAGCAGCTTTATACACACTGTAAGTTATAAACTGTGCTGGTGTATTTCTTACGGGAATTCTCTGGCAACCACAGCTGCCAGCGTTTTCCTGCAAAAACAACAGTTTTGTTTTATATAGATATACTAGTTCCTGTATTTTTTACATGTAATAACTGCTTATTGTGCATCAATAAATGGTAAAATAAACAGGGAAATATATAAAAAACTGTAAAACTTTGCATTTTAAATGGAGCTGTTCTGTGTATTATGCATAACATCTATTCATAATATGCTATAAAGTTTTAATAATCAAGTTTTAATGTAAAATCTACTTAAATACCTGCTTATTATTGCTACTACGCCTACACCAAACCATGCAAAAATACATCTTGAGAAAAGACGAGAGGAATTGTCAATGAGTAATTGAAAACAATTGGATGCATTTTTTTCGAAACGTATACAACATGCAAAGAAGCTACATGTGACGGTTATTTTAACTATGACTAAATCCAAGTTGAAATACTCCATTTAGATTAGCCTCTTTAAATCAATCTGGAAATTTGTTGTCACTTTATCAAAGTTCAATCAGGTGATGCCAACAGGCCAAGTTACAGGTCAGATCTGTTGAGAGGTGTGCCCCCCCTCACAGCAAGAATGCATGTTTGTTAAGGTATTTTTTTTTTTTTAATAAAAGCAGTTCTCATTTCATAAATGCACTGTGGAACATTCCTGCAAAGCAAGAACATCTTCATGAAATAAGCAGGTGGCGGACTCTCTACCAGAAGAAGTTACATAGTGTGCCCTAATAACCATAGTACACATTGCTGATTTAACAAAGTGAAAACTAAAAGTTCCACTTCTCAAACAAACAGAGTCAGAGTCACTTTGAGACGTCGATTACATTTTTATTCTGTACTTTGGTTCCTTTTTCTGGGTTTATTGAGAAGAAACGCCTGTAGAATAAAAGCATATTAAAGCATACTAAGCATTATAATTTATCAGTTAAAGAAGAAAAAGTACAATAAAAAATATATATATAAAAATAAAAACAGTCTGAGACTGGGTCCGAGCCTGGCAGAGACTGAGAGCCGGACCAAGACCGAGAGAGACTCAGGCCACACCCAGAGCAAAGGCTGATAGTCAGACCCAGTTAGTTAGTGTCCAGATTTAGACCGGGACCTCAGAGCCAGAATCCAGGCCCCAGAGTCTCAGGTCTGAGGCCAGGTCAGATGGATAATGGATGTTGAAACTGTAGAAGCTCCCGAACATGAGGCACAATGCAGAAATTAAGGAGGAGATGTTTGTGTTGATAAGGTTCCGATCCAGACTCATGTACCTTGTTGAGGAATAGCAGGACTATCCTATGAACAAATTATTAAACAGCTAATATTAAAGCGCTGCTCTCACATGAAATTCTACAAACAGTTAAATTAAAAAAATAACTGACCAAAAACAATAACAGTTGGTGTCAGAGGCACTCTTCTGCCGGACATGTATCTTCTACATGGAAGAACATGGATTCCTCCTTCTCATCAAAGTAGCTGAGCAGAAGCAGGAGAATCTCTTTCCCATCATCTGAGCAGCCACTCTGCTGTCCCCGCATCCTCTGAAGACTTGCATAAGTCTGAAGGAACTTCTTGTTCTTGCTAACACAAACTGTGGTCATGTAGTTTAGAAGCCTTTTTCCCTTCTAATCCAAATTTCGTGTGAATGTCTCTTTGAGGTCAATCCCAGTGAGATCCTTGAAGTGGACTGACATTCCAAGTTCATCACACCAAAGCGGCCACTCCTCTCTATCATTTCATACTTTTCCATGGTTGACATGTTGACGCTGTGTAAAAAGTGGACTTCATTAGACATTTTACCTCCTCTGGATTGCCATCACAGTGTTGGAACACCACCTTGAGTTTTTCCATCTTTTGCTGCTGGTTCTCTTGAGTTTCTTCATGGGGCAGAAATTCCACATTCCATTTAATGTATCCATAAGTGTCCTGCATGGCTGCTCTCTCTTCTAATGGGATCTCATCTGTGTGGTCTGAGTCATCAGTCTGATGTTTTCGTTTTCTTATTTTGGGTGTTGAAGAGCACCTCACATTTTCAATTGTTTTGCAACTGTTTGACAAGGGAAAGTTAGCCTGCTCCAACAATCTCCCCCTCTATTACATCTTGCAGAGAATTGGGATACTTTGCTAACATTTTTTTGCAACGTCAGTTGAATGCTTTTTACTTCCATGAGGGCATTTTTCCAGCATCTCAGTCACAACAATCCGGACCATTTGCCTCCTCAGTTTTGGGCCTGGCCTTTTTCTCCTCTTAAGAGAATCCATCACTCCTGGAAATTTACTCCATGGAATTTCCAAGTTGTCGTCCCACTGTGTGACAAGTCCTTGGCTGGGTATAGGAGGCTTCCACAGATGATAGTGAGCTGTTCTCGGGAATTTGGTCTTTAAATGACAAAAGGTGATCATTTTTAGGAATTCAAGTGTTTGCCTGTGCTTTTCAGCTGAACCAAGTTATCAAGCATTGATCTACTGGTCTCAGGTGAACTAAGTTATCAAGTATTGATCTATTGGTCTTACCCAGCTAAATATCATCTGGTGCTTGCTTACATCATGTGCGTTCAGCACACATATTCGTTGTGTCTCGAAAAAAAGTAGCCTAAATGTGAAGCTTACTATGCTTTGAACTTTCACAAAGAACTTTCACAAGAAACTAGAAGACAAAGTAGTCTGAAGATTTCTGCTCTGCTCCTGTGTTCTCTGCTCAGTGCTGAAGAAGATGACGGCAGCTTCCCCAGATCAATGTTCAATCTACTACACACAACCCAACGTATTAAAATAAAAGCGTTCAAAATAAATATACAATTGTACATAAAGGAAAAATAATAAATGAAAGGAATAAATATATGAAATATAACATTACTATAAATGCACCGGTTACATTCAACCCTCCTAAATTTCACCTATATCCGCAATGTAGCATCACTGGAACACAAGGCTCAGCAAATGAAACCTAAAATGCATACATTTGGCAAGGATTAATTGAAAAACTCTTAGCTTTCCATGACAACTACAAAGCTACATACAAGATAGGTTCAGAGAAAACGTAAGGGTGATCAGGCCTTATCTCTCAGTACAATATGATGCCTTATACACCACACTAACTCCTTACCATTACCACATGCATTTCACAAATTTGAGAAACCCTACGACCATCACAATGTCCCACATCTTAAAAAATTAAAATAATAATTACAATATATATTACATATCAGAACCCATACATGCCAGGAAGAAAAGAGTGTAAGGAGTGACTGAGACTTCCTTCTAAATAAACTTGCCAGATCCCTAGCAATTATTGGCCTTTGGGCCATCGACTCAATGAGCCAATTTACTTTCTTACTGACTCTGCCTGCTCGTGTATCGACAACATTCCCTATATCTACTGACGAGTGCCCCTGAGTTTCAGTTTCATGTCCTGATTGATCATGAGCATCTGTCACATGAACTGGTTTTGCTGGTCCTAACAGTATCTCTGTGCTGCAGTCTTCATCTGCTTGAGTTAGCTGGCTGTTATAACGCCCTGACTGCACATCAGACATGAGTATAGGGTCTGAACCTGTTTCAACAACTAAACTGGCCAAATCATTCTCTCCGTCAAGTCACTCGAAGAACAGTAACTTTGTTCATGTACAAATTGTTCCTCATCCCCCAACTCTGAAGCAGCTTGACTTGACTGGTTCAAGTCAAGACTCTGAGAGTCCTCTGAAGCACTCGTATCTCCCTCAGACTCATCATCACACAGCTCATTGTTGGTTGTCACCACAGGCAGAAAGCTGATGTCTAAAACGATTACGGTGGACCACCTTCATGTCACCTGCATTGCTCTCCACTCTGTATGTATGCGTCCGCTCACTTCTGTCTTTGACTGTGTACACTGTCGCATTCCACTTATCAGCCAGCTTTTTCTTTTCTCTCTCACCATTATTTGCAATGAGTACTCAGTCACCAATATTGAGGTAAGTGCCTTATACCTTTCGGTTGTAACCTCTTGCTTGTTTGTGTTGTTCTTTAAGAGCATGGGTTTGGGCAACCCTGGCTGCTTCATGGAGATGGGACGTGAGAGTCTTCACGTAACTTTTAAGGTCGACAACCACTGGATCATGCAGCACTTCTTTAAACATCACATCCACAGGGAGCCTTGGGATTCTGCCGAACATGAGATGGAATGGTGCATATCCTGTTGTTTCATTCAATGTTGCATTGTACGCAAATGTCAAGGTTTTTATCTGTTGAGGCCACTTCTGTTTCTCTCAGAGAGAGAAACAGTTTTGAGCCCATCAAAGACGTGATTTTCTTCTTTAGACAAACTTGAAAGTTAGTTATACCAACTAAGATTTTTATATTTTACAGGGGTGTTAACTTTGTCAGGGGTGTTAACTTAATATTTAAAATGAAGGTTAATATTATTTAAAAAAAAAAAACATTTCAAAGAATGCAAAACGAGTTTTAAGTTCACTTTTTTAAAATTAATAATTTGAAACTTCCATTTTACATTTCTGAATGCCAGACAGCAATAGTACAAGCAACATGTAGCTAGTTCAGCAGCAGAGAATCGCTGTCTAAATGCAGCAAACCAAAGAGCAGAACAAGTTTGACATTATGGTCAAACTTGTTCTGCATGAGACGGGAGCCCAGGTTAAACGGTGACGCAACTCTCGTGCCTCATACACCGCACGATCCCGAGAGCTGCCGTTATTTAACACACATCCGCAACACACAGCGCACCGCACACCCAACCAACGGGCATGCAAGTCTCGGTAACGGTGGCGGCAACACTACGCACAATAAACAACACACAAACAATAAAGACCCCAAACCCGTTAACCCAACTTAACCTAACAGAACCAAATTGACAAAAGGCAATAAACCCCTTTTTCCCAACCGGCATCACGAATACCCAGACTCCCCGGGGGGTAGTGTCGAAATGTAGTTGGCCCAGCCTCAGACAGAGTCTGACTTAAACCCGTGTGTCTTGCTAACAAAGAGACTACAGTGAGCCCAACTCTTGACCCAAAACTCAACATTGTTGGTTGGACTAAATTGCATTGCACAGTTGTACATGAATACTTAATGTTTTATATTAATTTTACTCAGAAATCATAATGAGACCAACAATTTTGAGTTTTCGTTTTTACAGTGTAGGGTGATAGGCTGTGGTGTGCGATCAACTTCAGAGAATTTCATCAGCTCTGCTATGAGCTCGCTCTCAAAGTTAGCTCCCTGATCAGAATGGACATGGGCAGGAAACCCATACACACAGAAAACGTTGTCCCACAATTTCCTGGCCACCTGTTTCACAGTCTGATTTGGGCATGGGAATGCGTGCGCTAACTTAGTAAAATGGTCTGTGATGTCTGTCCTAGATGCCCAGCAACATCATGTATACCATGTAATGCTTTTTCTTTCAGGCTGTCAGGAAGAACGAACTGGTGCCTCTTTTGCTTACTGATGTGGTCTTTAGTTACCCGATAGAGGACACCATTTCGAGCTTTGAGCCTATCCCCTTGCTTTACAAGTACCATAGCTTAAGCATCAGACCCTGCACTTTCAAGCCTTAAGGGGTGCCTCTTGCGAATGATAAATGGCATGACAACAAAAAACTAGAACTGCAAGCAGTTATGCAGGGGTCCAAGAAGTGTGCATTTCGCCGGCACAACGCGACAAGAAATGTGCTTTTTTGTGTGCGTCTGACGATGTCGTGTGCAAAGTTTGGTGTCGATTGGTCAAGAAATGTGGGAGCAGTAGCGAAAAAACAGTTTAGCGGTTTTCGCGATTTTGCGAAAAAAAATTATAGACGCAAATGGGCGTGGCCCATGCCAAAAGATGCAGCAGACTCCAGTGAATATGTGGGTACAAGTTTTTGACTGTGGGAGGTTCGGTGTGGGAGCTATAGCCCCAAACGTGTTTCTCCTTGGTATAGCGCCACCTAGAGGCCGGCATGTCTGGATTTGGTTATCTGAGTAGCGGTGCCGGACCTGGTTCTAGTCATGTAATTGGCGCGTGTGCACCATTTACGGTTTGGGCTGTGGACCCACTTTCAAGGCGGGAAGTATAATAATAATAATAAGACTAGAACTGCAAGCAGTTATGCAGGGGTCCAAGAAGTGTGCATTTCGCCGGCACAACGCGACAAGAAATGTGCGTTTCGCCGGCACAACGCGAAGCATGTGTTCAAAACACTACCCTGAACCTGTGGATACAAAGGATTTGACTGTGGTAGGAGTAGCGAGAAGTCAGTGTAGCGTTTTCGCGGCGAAATTTTGTAGAAGATATACAATTTCCTCGTTTATGGCGCCCCCTAATTGCGAAATTTTCCGAATTTTTTATCGTACGACAGTAAGGTTAGCACCAACATGTGTGTAAAATTTGGAGTCGATCCGATGTGTAATTTTGATTTTTTTGGGATTTTGGATTTTCCACGTCAAATTTAGCTAATAAACCAATATTCAAAACGCAACCGTTTCGTCGTCGGAGGTCGGATCAAAAAAGTAATGCAGGAATTCTTTTCGTGTAGGTCTGAAGATGCCGTGTGTAAAGTTTTGTGTCAATTGGTCGGGAAATGTGGGAGGAGTAGCGAAAAAACATTTTTGCGGTTTTCGCGATTTAGCGAAAAATATTCATAGACGCAAATGGGCGTGGCCTAGGTCAAAAGATGCAGCAGACTCCAGTGCATCTGTGGGTACAAGGTTTTGGACTCTGGAAGGTTCGGTGTGGGAGTTATAGCCCCGAACGTGTTTTCCTAGGTATAGCGCCACCTAGTGGCCGGCATGTCTGGATTTTGGCGTCTGCGTAGTCCCCACGGATCTGGATGTAGTCATGCAATTGGCGTGTCGGCACCATTTACGGTTTGGGCTGCGGTACCACTTTCAAGGAGGTAAGTATAATAACTAGAACTGCAAGCAGTTATGCAGGGGTCCAAGAAGTGTGCATTTCGCCGGCACAACGCAACAAGAAATGTGTGCTTCGCCGGCACAACACGAAGCAAGTATTCAAAACGCTACCGTGAACAACATGTGGATATAAAGGTTTTGACTGTGGGAGCTTCGGTGTGGGAGTTATAGCCTAAAACGCGTTTTCAGAACATTCCATTGGCCAAATAGGAGATAGACAATGTCGTCGTTTTTTGGCGCCGCCCTGTGGCGAAATTTTCCAAAGACAATTTTCCTTTGCCAAATAACTCCCGCCCACATTAATAATTCTTGGCCATATTTTCTATATAGACTCGGGATTGCCCCTTGATGGTTTCCCTCGGGTTTGAAGAACATTCCTCATGCCAATTAAAAGATATACAATTTCCTCGTTTATTGCGCCCCCTAATGGCGAAAAATTCCGGAATTTTTATCTAACGTCATTATGGTTAGCACCAACATGTGTGTAAAATTTGGACTTGTTCCGATGTCTAATTTTGGATTTCTTTGGATTTTTGATTTTCCACGGCTAATTTAGCCCATAAACCAATACTCAAAACGCTACCGTTTCGTCGTCGAAGGTCAAATCAAAAAACTGTCTCAGGATTCCTTTGCGTGTGCGTCTGAAGATGTCGTGTGCAAAGTTTGGTGTCGATTGGTCAAGAAATGTGGGAGGAGTAGGGAAAAAACTGTTTTGCGGTTTTCGCGATTTTGCGAAAAAAAATTATAGACGCAAATGGGCGTGGCCTATGCGAAAAGATGCAGCAGACTCCAGTGAATCTGTGCGTACAAGTTTTTGAATGTGGGCAATTCGGTGTGGGAGTTATAGCCCCAAACGCGTTTTCCCTTGGTATAGCGCCACCTAGTGTTCGGCGTGTCTGGATTTTGTCGTCTGCGTAGTCCGAAGAGATCTGGATCTAGCCATGCAATTCGCGTGTCGGCACCATTTACGGTTTGGGCTGTGGTCCCACTTTTAGGGGGGTAAGAATAACTAGAACTGCAAGCAGTTATGCAGGGGTCCAAGAAGTGTGCATTTCGCCGGCACAACGCGACAAGAAATGTGCGTTTTGCCGGCACAACGTGAAGCATGTGTTCAAAACGCTACCCTGAACCTGTGGATACAAAGGATTTGACTGTGGTAGGAGTAGCGAGAAGCCAGTGTAGCGTTTTCGCGGCGAAATTTTGTAGAAGATATACAATTTCCTCGTTTATTGCGCCCCCTAATGGCGAAATTTTCCGAATTTTTTATCGAACGACATTAAGGTTAACACCAACATGCGTGTAAAACTTGGACTCGATCCGATGTCTAATTTTGGATTTCTTTGGATTTTTGATATTCCACGTCTAATTTAGCTAATAAACCAATATTCAAAACGCTACAGTTTCGACGTCAAAGGTCGCATCAAAAAAGTGTTTCGTGCATTCTTTGCGTGTGCGTCTGAAGATGTCGTGTGCAAAGTTTGGTGTCGATTGGTCAAGAAATGTGGGAGGAGTAGGGAAAAAACTGTTTTGCGGTTTTCGCGATTTTGCGAAAAAAAATTCTAGACGCAAATGGGCGTGGGGTTTTCGCGATTTTGCGAAAAAAAATTCTAGACGCAAATGGGCGTGGCCTATGCCAAAAGATGCAGCAGACTCCAGTGAATATGTGGGTACAAGTTTTTGACTGTGGGAGGTTCGGTGTGGGAGTTATAGCCCCAAACGCGTATTCTTTGGTATAGCGCCACCTAGGGGCCGGCGTGTCTGGATTTTGTTATCTGAGTAGCGGTGCCGATTCTGGATCAAGTCATGCAATTGGCGCGTGTGCACCATTTACGGTTTGGGCTGTAGTATCACTTTCAAGGGGGGAAGAATAACTAGAACTGCAAGCAGTTATGCAGGGGTCCAAGAAGTGTGCATTTCGCCGGCACAACGCGACAAGAAATGTGCGTTTCGCCGGCACAAAGCGAAGCATGTGTTCAAAACGCTACCCTGAACCTGTGGATACAAAGGATTTGACTGTGGTAGGAGTAGCGAGAAGTCAGTGTAGCGTTTTCGCGGCGAAATTTTGTAGAAGATATACAATTTCCTCGTTTATTGCGCCCCCTAATGGCGAAATTTTCCGAAATTTTTATCGAACGACATTAAGGTTAGCACCAACATGTGTGTAACATGTGGACTCGATCCGATGTCTAATTTTGGATTTTTTTGGATTTTTGATATTCCACGTCTAATTTAGCTAATAAACCAATATTCAAAACGCTACCGTTTCGTCGTCGAGGGTCGGATCAAAAAAGTGTTTCCATGCATTCTTTGCGTGTGCGTCTGAAGATGTCGTGTGCAAAGTTTGGTGTCGATTGGTCTAGAAATGTGGGAGGAGTAGGGAAAAAACAGTTTTGCGGTTTTCGCGATTTTGCGAAAAAAAATTCTGGACGCAAATGGGCGTGGCCTATGCCAAAAGATGCAGCAGACTCCAGTGAATATGTGTGTACAAGGTTTTGAATGTGGGAGGTTCGGTGTGGGAGTTATAGCCCCAAACGCGTCTTTCCTTGGTATAGCGCCACCTAGTGGCCGGCGTGTCTGGATTTTGTTATCTGAGTAGCGGTGCCGGACCTGGATCAAGTCATGCAATTGGCGTGTCGGCACCTTTTACGGTTTGGGCTGTGGGCCCACTTTTAGCGCGGGAAGTATAATAACTAGAACTGCAAGCAGTTATGCAGGGGTCCAAGAAGTGTGCATTTCGCCGGCACAACACGACAAGAAATGTGCGTTTCGCCGGCACAAAGCGAAGCATGTGTTCAAAACGCTACCCTGAACCTGTGGATACAAAGGATTTTGACTGTGATAGGAGTAGCGAGAAGTCAGTGTAGCGTTTTCGCGGCGAAAATTTGTAGAAGATATACAATTTCCTCGTTTATTGCGCCCCTTAATGGCGAAATTTTCTGAATTTTTTATCCAACGACATTAAGGTTAACACCAACATGCGTGTAAAACTTGGACTCGATCCGATGTCTAATTTTGGATTTCTTTTGATTTTTGATTTTCCACGTCTAATTTAGCTCATAAACCAATATTCAAAACGCTACCGTTTCGTCGTCAAAGGTCGCATCAAAAAAGTGTTTCATGCATTCTTTTCGTGTAGGTCTGAAGATGTCGTGTGCAAAGTTTTGTGTCGATTGGTCAAGAAATGTGGGAGGAGTAGCGAAAAAACATTTTTGCGGTTTTCGCGATTTAGCGAAAAATATTCATGGACGCAAATGGGCGTGGCCTATGCCAAAAGATGCAGCAGACTCCAGTGCATCTGTGTGTACAAGTTTTTGGACTCTGGGAGGTTCGGTGTGGGAGTTATAGCCCCAAACGCGTATTCCTTGGTATAGCGCCACCTAGTGACCGGCGTGTCTGGATTTTGTTATCTGAGTAGCGGTGCCGATTCTGGATCTAGTCATGCAATTGGCGCGTGTGCGCCATTTACGGTTTGGGCTGTGGTTCCACTTTCACGGGGAGGTAGTATAAAAATCCTTACAAAAACAATAGGGATCCAACCTGTTGGCTTGGACCCCTAAAAATAATAAAAATCCTTACAAAAACAATAGGGATCCAACCTGTTGGCTTGGACCCCTAATAACTAGAACTGCAAGCAGTTATGCAGGGGTCCAAGAAGTGTGCATTTCGCCGGCACAACGCGACAAGAAATGTGCGTTTCGCCGGCACAAAGCGAAGCATGTGTTCAAAACGCTACCCTGAACCTGTGGATACAAAGGATTTGACTGTGGTAGGAGTAGCGAGAAGTCAGTGTAGCGTTTTCGCGGCGAAATTTTGTAGAAGATATACAATTTCCTCGTTTATTGCGCCCCCTAATGGCGAAATTTTCCGAAATTTTTATCGAACGACATTAAGGTTAGCACCAACATGTGTGTAAAATGTGGACTCGATCCGATGTCTAATTTTGGATTTCTTTGGATTTTTGATATTCCACGTCTAATTTAGCTAATAAACCAATATTCAAAACGCTACCGTTTCGTCGTCGAAGGACGGATCAAAAAAGTGTTTCATGCATTCTTTGCGTGTGCGTCTGACGATGTTGTGTGCAAAGTTTGGTGTTGATCGAGCGAGAAATGTGGGAGGAGTAGCGAAAAAACAGTTTTACGGTTTTCGCGATTTTGCGAAAAAAAATTCTAGACGCAAATGGGCGTGGCCTAGGCCAAAAGATGCAGCAGACTCCAGTGCATCTGTGTGTACAAGTTTTTTAATGTGGGAGTTTCGGTGTGGGAGTTATAGCCCCAAACGCGTATTCCTTGGTATAGCGCCACCTAGTGGCCGGCGTGTCTGGTTTTTGTCGTCTGCCGTCACCTCACGGACCTGGATCTAGTCATGTAATTGGCGTGCGTGCACCATTTACGGTTTGGGCTGTAGTACCACTTTTAGCTGCTGGAATAATAAGAAAAATCCTTACAAAAACAATAGGGATCCAACCTGTTGGCTTGGACCCCTAATAAACACTACAAAAACAATAGGGATCCAACCTGTTGGCTTGGACCCCTAAAAAATCCTTACAAAAACAATAGCTTAAGCATCAGACCCTGGAGCTCAAGTAAGATTGAGCTCCTGACTACGCTGCAATTCCTCTAACGTAAACACAGGGAGTGAATCTTGCCCTGGTGGCAACAGCTCTACGACTGACTGTAACAGCTCGACAGCCCTGGTCTCTGTAGCAACCTCCCACTGATCAGTAGCATTAAGAAGAGCCTGAACAGTTACTGTGTTACAAGAATGTTTTCAAGTGCCAGATTAAATATTTACACTTTTAGCCTTTGATTTTGTAACTCTGTGACATTGGACTTTCAGTCTGAAGATGTCTTGGATGTCATTGTGACTGATATCCTTAGCTACATCAAGGAGAAGGCTGTACTGTTCTGTGATGAGCCTGCTGAGAGCATTGGCAACGGTGTTTTTAGTGCCGGGTATGTGTTTCAGGTCGAATGTGTATGGGGCAAGCTTGCGAGCAACCCATCGTTGCTCGGAAGCGTCGAGCTTAGGTTTTGTCATAATGTAAGTAAGAGGGTTGTTATCGGTCCAAACTGTAAAAGAATTGCCTCTTTACCAATGACTAAACCTCTCACACACACTCCATTTCAATGCTAAAAATTCCAACCTATGGGCCGGATAGTTTTTCTCAGAGCTGCTCAGTGTCTTGCTCGCAAAAGCTATGGGACAAACTTTCTTTTCGCCAGTGGGTACTTGGGACAATTCAGCTCCGAGCCCATCAAGAGAAGCATCAATGGACCGAATGAAAGGCTGTGAGAAATCTGGATGTGAGAGAACAACACAGTTCAAAAGGCTGTCTATGAGTTGGCACAGAGCCCCGTCACATTCGTCTGACCGGAAACCAAGCTGAACGAACAAACGATTCGCGAACGACTCCTCCCAGTTCAGTCGAGTTTCCGGTAG